>NW_026612680.1:0-102942 GCF_029582105.1 Oenanthe melanoleuca
AGAGCTAAAAAATCATGTTAGGGCAGGAAAAAAAATTTATATAAAAAAAATTTTACATCACTTTCTTACCCCAAGTATCTGGAAGTTTGGCTGTTGGCAACAAAGAAGCTGAAAAATGACATCTATGTCCACTGGATGTCTGGATATAATTGAGAGTTGATACTGGAGGACATAAAATGGGAGGTAGGGATAAAAATTGTATAAAAAGTCCTGATTTGTGTTTTATATGTTTAGGACTAAAAGCTGCAGAAGTGTCCTCCCTACCATCATCCATAATTTTAGATGCAAAGGAAATCACAAATCACATTGCAGAGCAAATTTTGGTATGTAGTAGAAAATTATAATGCTGTATTTCACAGTTTTTATGCAACTCAAATGTATTTTCAGTTTTTGAACAGATATAGGATAAGCACTGCCTATGTTTTAATGAAAAGAGATTAATTAAACTTTGTATTTCTGAAAGATTATACTGAAGGTCACTGTTGGCTGACAACACAAAATGGCCCTTAAGGCAAAGGAATATTGGATGTAATGTTTATACACAAACCAAGAATTCTGAGATCAAAACCAGACTGGAAAATAGTTAATATTAGTATTTTTATAATAGAACACAATTTATTTCATATTTTAATGCATGTATATTTTTAAGAGCAGCACAGGCAGAAGAGCACTCCTGAGATGAAGAAGCAGAGAGCTGCATACCAGTTAGCAATGAGATTGGTTCAGACTGCCAGAAATTCTCGACTGGACCCTGGCAGTTTGCGTGAATATTTGAAAGCCCTGAAGAAAAAGTATGAAGCCAGTTGTCCCACAGCCGGAAAGAATGAGCAACAGTAACATGTAACAGAGGCTGTTGTTCTAATTTTTATGACTGCAAGATGATTCTGGTTTTTCCCACAGTATTAGTACTGTCTTTTTACGTGGTGTTATATTTTTAATTCATAGTGTAATGGAAGACCATATCCTCTATGGATTTCCCCCCCTCCCCCAGCATACCTGGAATAAAAGTATTTGCCTTCTATGAGGTACACAATTCTTTTGGATGATAAATTGTATAATTTTCATCATTTTAGAGCAGTGCTGAGAGGAGAGGGAAAGACTAGGCCAGAGTACTAAGGAACTCAGAATTTCGGGCATGACACAGAAGAATGCTCAGGTTGCAGAAAGGGAAACGTGTGCCCGAATTGTCTTGAAGCGGTGTTGCTGTGTGTTCTTGTTCAATTGTGTCTTCTGAAAATGAGACCGTTCCATTCACTGTGCTGTGCTAAACACTTCTCACTTCTCCCAGTGCCAGGGAACAGATGAAGATTGAAGAAACTTGAAGGAATTTGGATGTGTAAAAACAAGCTGTTTTCGCTTCTCCAGAGCAAGGTTTGATGTTATTGGCAATAAAGGTTCTGAGTTTTCTCATACTCCTCTTGCTCAGTCTCAAAGTCGCTATAGGATTTCCAAAGAGGCAACAGAGAAGCCTCTCATCATGTTCATTTCAATGACAGAGAGATACTGAGAGGGGAAGGGAATGGATAGAGGTGAAATTTACCTGAGAAGAGGTTCGGAGATCAGTGTGTTCACTGGCAGCACGGGCTGAGCAGGACCAAAGCTGGAGCACATCAACCATTCAGCTTTCACCTCATGTTTTATCAGGGCCTTTATGGCCCTGCCAAGAGACAGATGTGAATTGATGAGTCCCAGGCTGAGCTGTGACCATGCCCTGTTCTGTCAGAGCAGGTGCTTTTCTGACACTATCACCAGCCACACTCTGTAATAATTAGTCCTGGGCTTTGTTGCTGTTCTTCTTCCAGCCTTATATCCAGCTATCCACGCCTTCTGTCTGTCTGATGTGTCCTTTGTGTTCCTTTCTTGTCTTGTGTGTTCCCCATCCCATTCCTTTTCGCTACTTTACTCTCTCTTGTTTTTCTTTTTTGAAATGAATACTCAATATTTATGTAATATCTCTTACTCAGTCCCTCTCCCTGTTCTGTCCTACTTTTTGCCTCTCTCTCTGTCTCACTTGCTGCCTGCATCTTTATTTCTCCTTTCTTCCTCTCCTTGTCCCTCTGACTGTGTTTCTTTGTCCCTGTCACTGTCCCTTTGCCTGTACCTGTGTGCACCTGCTCCTGCCCAGTGCTCCTCCCTGACCGTCCCCTCTCTTGGTGAGCCTCTGTCCTGCTGGCCGTGCCTCTCTGTCTCCGTCCCTGTGCTGCTCCTTGGCCGCGTTTGCCCGCCCTGGCACGTGCCGCGGTCGATTCCTCTGCGGGTTCTTGTTTCCCTCTTTGTATCCCTCAGTCCTTGCTGCGTGTTTGGCACCGTGTTTCATTCTGCGTCCTTCTCCGTGCCTCGCTCGTGTTCCTGTTTTATTCTGTGTGGCTCTGTGGAGCTCCCCGTGCCGGTGGTTCCCACGGGTGTGTCCCATTTGCTGTCCCTGTTCTTTTTTTAATCCCTCTCTGTGTGCGGCCCATTCACCATCCCAGGTGTTTTTTGGTTTTTTTTCCATTTCATCCTGCGCCTTGATCTTAGTTTTCTTGCTGTGTCCTCTCTGCTGGCGCTCCCTCTTCTGCCCCTTGTTGCCTGTGTCTGCGGGGCTGAGAAGGAACTTCAGCCCTTCTGGGGGCTGTCCCCCACTTCCTTGCGTGAGCAGAGTCCCTTTTTGGGGGGATGGACCGTGGGAAGGGATCGAATAAAGTGCCGTGCTCCTGCCCGAGGCAGTTGTAGTTGTTGTGTGCCTTCTTTGGGGGTGAGGAAAAAAGGCTGAGGGGGACAGGGGGTGGAGATTCGGGGGCTCCCGTGTCCTTTGGGGCACCCCAAGGTCCCGAGGAGAGGGAGCCACGCTGCGGTGAAGGGGCAGGGGAGTGGGGAATGGGGGGGTGGTGCCGGGTGCCGTCCCCCAGAGGGACCCAAGAGTGCCAGAACATTCACAGGGAGGGCTGGGTGTAGAAGGCAGGAAAATATAAATATAAAAAATACCTAACTACAGCTTAAATAAATGTTTTATTTGGTTAGAGAAGGGTTTTTTAATAGATAATCTAAATATAAAATAAAAATAATAGAAAAATAAAAATATATTTATATAAATATAAAATATATACAAATAGAAGTAAACTTTATATTAAATATATAAATAATGCAAATATATAGTGTATGAATATAAATTATATATATGAGATTAGAAATACGCAAATAATATAGTTTAAAATAAATGGTTTTTTGGTTTTATTTGGTAAAGGCAGGTTTTTTTATAATTAATATAAGCAAAATAAATACACAAATATACAATAAGTTTATAAAGACATAAAAGTAGAAGTATTTGTGCATACATGAATATATGGAAGTAAATACATAACTATATAGATCAATATAAATGTAGGATATAAATAATATATACTTCTGGTATAATATATTTATAATATAGATACATTGATTGCAGACATAAAAATGAAAAATATAAATAGAAACATTTAAATATAGTTTAAAATAAAGGGGTTTTTTGTTTGTATTTGAGTAAAGGTGGGGCTTTTAAATAAAATTAGAAACATACACATATATAATATATAAAGATATATGCATAAAATAGAAATGAATTTTAACAATATAAATATTATGTGTACAATAAATAATAAAAATAATATTGTGTATATGTTATAATGCAACCTTAATTGAAAATATAAAATGTGTATAGATTGTGAATGTGAATATAAATTAAATATTAATAGATTTTTATTTAAAGGGGTTTTTTTATTATTTGCTTTTAGTTTTGGTCGGGGTGTTTTGGGGGCATTCTTTTCGGAGGATTTTTTGAAGGGATGGGACTCGTTGCTTTTTGCCTTCGCTTCTCTCTCTGTCCCCAAAGCGCCGCAGCCCCGGGCTGAGCTCGGCGCAGTGCTGCCGCCTTGTGGGCACAGCGCGGTACTGCAGCCAGCCCAGAGCCGGCAATGGCAGTGCTGCCGCCTTGTGGACACAGCGCGGTACTGCAGCCAGCCCCGAGGCGGCAATGGCAGTGCTGCCGCCTTGTGGGCACAGCGCGGTACTGCAGCCAGCCCCGAGCCGGCAATGGCAGTGCTGCCGCCTTGTGGACACAGCGCGGTACTGCAGCCAGCCCCGAGGCGGCAATGGCAGTGCTGCCGCCTTGTGGGCACAGCGCGGTACTGCTGCCAGCCCCGAGCCGGCCCCTGGCAGCGCTGCCGCCTTGTGGGCACAGCGCGGTACTGCGCGCGTGCCCTTCCGATGATGGGAGCGAGCGCGTGCCGGGACGCTGCCCTGTAGGACTGACGCCACGCTGCGGAAGTGGCCTCTGCCAGTACTAGAGATGGCGGCCGAGAAGGGCGGAAGTGACGTCTTGCCACTCTCAAGATGGCGGTTTGGCCGGCACTCGTTTGACCTTCTATGTATGGCGGCAGTTCCGGGTACCACAACAAAGATGGCAGCCGGGCCGGAAGTGGCCTCTGCCAGTACTAGAGATGGCGGCCGAGAAGGGCGGAAGTGACGTCTTGCCACTCTCAAGATGGCGGCTCGGCCGGCACTCGCCTGACCTTCTACATATGGCGGCAGAAAGGGCGGGAAAATCAAGGACCCCAGTCTGTTTTGTGGGCTGCCTGCCCGCGACGCCCACACCGATCCCCGCGGCGCGATTTTCTGCCGCGTTTCCGAGAGTGCGGACACGGGCTGTGGGCTCAGCGGCGCCGCGGGCGCGCGGGAAACGGGCAGGCGCAGACAGGCGGCTGCGGGCAGACGCCTTTCTCTGCCGGGGTCCTGTACTGCCGGGGGCGGTACCGAAGGCGGGCCCGGGGGCGGTACCAAGGGCGGAACCAGGGGCGGTACCAAGGGCGGCACCGACGGCGGCAGCGACGGCGGTACCGGGGGCGGTACCCACGGCGGTACCGGGGGCGGTACCGGGCGGGGATCCAGGTGCCGGGCCGTGAGGTGATCCAGGGGCGGGGCCGGGCCCGGCACAGGTGCGCGGGGTCTCGGTGCGGCTGCGCGGGGCGTGGCCGAGGTGATTGAACTCTAGGTAATTGGCTCGGCCGCCATTTGCTCAGGCTGAGCTTGCTTCGGACGGTGGCTGCGTTGGAGCTCCGCGCACAGGGACAGGTTGGATTTCTGCTTTCCCTCCTCTCAAACCCTCTCCCCCTCCTCCTCGTGTTCCCCTTCTTTTTCTCCCTTTCCCGCCTTTCTCTCTCCTCCTCAAACCGACTCTTTCCCTCCCCTTTCGGCCTCTCCTCCTGTTTCTCTCTCTACCTTTCCTCCCTCCTCCCCGTGTTCCTTTTCTTTTCTTTCTCCCCCCAACCTGTCCCCCCCATTCTCCCTCTCCTGTCCCTACCCCGCTCCCCTCTCCTGGGTCCCCTCCTGGGTCCCCCGTCCCTCTCCGCCCCCGGCCTTTCCCTCCCCGTCCCGCTTCCCTCCGCAGCCCGAGTCCTCCCTGTCCCTCTCATCCCTGTGTCCCTGCTCTCCGTCCCTTCTCCCCTGGCTGTTTCTCGCTGTTCCCTCCCTCTGCCCCCGGCGGGGTTCCCCCCATCCGCCCCCCATACCTATACACACCCTACCCTACCCTGTTCTATTCCTTTCTCCTCCTGCTCCTGCTCCTACCCTTCCTTCCCCCCAACCCTGGGCCCCCCGTTCCCTCTCCCTGCTCCCGTTCCCCTCATTCAATCCTCCCCTCCTTCCTCCACCCTCCCATTCCCCCCCCCCCCCCCAGCGCCCCTTCCCCTGTCCCCGCTGCCCCGCACACCCCGGCACCCCCCGCCCTCGGTCCTTGGTCACCCACCCCGACCGCCTCGTCTGCCCCCCATTCCCATCCTCCGTGCCGGCTTTTCCTCTTTCCCCCGCCCAGCGTGGTTCGGGGCTCTGCCGCATAATAAAAGCCGGAGAGCCCGAGCGGCTGGACCCGGCCGGGCGCGGGGGCCGCCGTGCCAGCCCTGGAGCCCCAAATCCCGGCGCTCCCGGTGCCCCCGTCCCGCGGAGGCCCCGCAGCCCTGAGCGCGGAGCAGCGCCCGGCTCCCCGTTCCCGTGCGCGCGCAGCCCCGGGGCTGCTGCCCGCGCACCCCTGCGGAACGAGCGGGGCTGGGGCGCGGGACGAGCCGCTCGGCGGGGCCGGGCACGGTTCTGCTCGGGCTGCTTCTCCATCACCTGCCGGCTGGCATGCTCCCCCTCTCCCTTGCTTTGCAAACTCCAAAAAGCTCTGCAATGGCAAAACCTCTTTTATTAAAACTCGGCTGCGGCTTTTCCCCTTTGCTTCCAGGTCACAGGATATACTGGGATTGAGAGGGTTCCTGAAATCCGACTCTCGAGGACACGGACTCTCGAGGACACGGCCCGTGGGAGAATTGAACTCACAACCTTGGTACTACCTGGGCTGTGCTCCGACTGACTGAGCCCTCTGCATCTCAGGTATGAAACTCCCAAGGATGGGAATCCTTGGCTCCAGCAAGGAAACTGCAGCTCGTTCTATTCTGCTAAAGCTGCTTTACACACCAGCCCCTGCCACGGCTGTAGGGTAGAACTGGCTGGCAGCTGGCATGACAGCACCGCATCTTCCCATCCCCTGATTTTCCTGCCCTTTCCAGGATTTACCCAGCAGCTGTACATTTGCTCTTGCCATGTCTCTTTGTAGGGAGAAGTGAGCAGGACAGGTTCTGAGGCTTCCCTTGCTGCGTGACCTGAGTTCCTCTGGAGAGTGGCAGGTGGCATTTCCTGCAGGTGAGTGTTGCCCAAATGAAGCAGCTGCTGAAGCTGGGGCTGGTTTTGTGGCCCAGAGCTGCACAGAGGCCTCAGTGCCTCCCACTCACTGCCAGCAATGCTCCTTGTTGTTTCTGTGTGTCCCAGCTGCGGGGAACGGGGGGCAGGAGGAGGCCAGGAGTCCCCGAAAGGCATCCAGCACCTCTTGTCCTTGGGCCTTCGGGGCAAGGGCTGTGCCTGCAGTGTGCTGCCCGTGCCAAGCACACGGCCCGGGATGGGCGCTGGGTGCCCGGCCGGCGCTGGCACGGACACGGCTCAAGGGCTGCCCGTGGCTCCCGGGCCAGGGGCTGCTCTGAGCAGGCTCCTGGAGACGCTGCAGCCTGGATACAGGCCACTGACAGCCCAAAAGCAGCCCAAGGAGCAGCTGGCGTGTCCTGGTGATGGTGGCACTGGCTGCGTGCAGAGGGGCTCAGACAGCAATTCCTGGTTCCAGCCTCCCAGAGCTCCCAGGCAGCTGCCAGGTATGTCCTGTCCACCCCAATTGCCTTCCCTTCCCTTCCCTTCCTGCCTGAGGCCTCGTTCAGCAGCAGCAGCACTGAAGCCAAGGCAATCTTGCCTCACAGCTATTAAATGCCAACCGACAGCCTGCAGAGATGCCTTCAAATCAAAGGTTCAGGTGGGATGAAGTTTTGTTTGGACGAAGGTGGGAGTTTCCAGGGAGCCAGCTGGAAGTGCAGAAGGGATGGAAAGCTTTCCCAGGTGGGTCCCACTGGAGGTGTGCTGGAGGCAGGGATGTGCACCCTTTGCTGAAGGAAAAGAACTTGCAGAGGCCACTGCTGAGGCCCTGAAAGGAGCTGAGCTGCTGCAGGGAGAGATGTCCTCCCGTGGGCACGGGGAGCTGCCTTGGCACGGGACGGGAGTGCCCCTGGCCCGGCCTTCTCCTGCTTGAAAATATCACCTGGAGCCCCGGCTCAGGGGGGCTAAATCAGCTGGACTCCGGGCAGCTCTGTCAGCTGCCCCCCAGGGACATGGGTGGGGCTGGGGGATGAGGGCTTTAAATAGCCAATTCTTTGGAACAGATGCCTGTCCCTGTCCCGATGCTGCTGAGCTTCCTTGGACGCTCTGCCCGTTCCTGGCACAGCTGGCGTTCAAGGGGCAGCTCTGCACGGGAATATCCACCCTCCGTGAGGCACTGTGAGGGTATGGCAGCAGGAACTGAGCAGGGAATTGGGGGCTGTGGGATAATTCACGGGAACTAGAAAGCTGACAGTGGGCCCCGAGTCTGGGCGCTGCACAGAGAACAATCTTTGTGCTGCCCTGTCACCATTTTCTTCTCGTTCTTTTTTTTTTTTTTTTTTTTTTTTTTTTCTTTCAGGTGCTGGACTTGCCTCTGTGGATGTGTGCTGAGCTCTCACTGCAGGGGACTGTGAGGCCTGACTGGCTGTGAGTTTGTGTTCTTCTCTCAGGGGAATCAGAAATGATCATTAATTAGACCACAGAAATCTTTTCTGAAACCTTTCCCCTTTCCTGCCCTTTGCTGGTAAGTCTTTTCTTTCTGCCTTTAACTCTACAGCTGTTCCCTGATGTCATTGCCCCGGTCTCACTTCTGTGCAGCTCCTAGCTGGTGAAAGCTCATAATAGAGCTGGTAACAAGTAAGCACTTGTTTCTACACTTCTTTTTCCAAAACTTTCACCAGAACTTAATTTCACTAGTTAGGAAGCATGGTGAGGGGTGCAGGAGGAGCAGGAACAGGGGAGGGAAGCCTTGAGCACTGCAGGCTACAAAGATCTGCGTTTATCAATTTGATTTAGTCCTGCTGTGTTAAGGATACATAAATAGGCAAAATCCAAGGCACAGGGTGAAGTTCCTGTGACAATGCTACTAAGTGTTTATCTTTAATTACACAGTGTGCCCCATTTCCCTTTAATAAGTGCTCTGATACCCCTGTAGAAACAAACACAACATGGGTGGGACAGTGCACCTCACAACTCCACAAAGAGTGGCACCTCTACCTCGTATGGCAGTGCCATTTTAGTACAGCCCAACTGTCTCACAGCAGAGGGCTGAAGGCCCCTGGGAAAACAATTCTGGCACGCCCCTGAGCCCTTCCCCGGCTCTGTGGGGTGCCCCTGAGCCCTTCCCCGGCTCTGTGTGCCCCAGCTGCCCTGTCACCTCACCCCATGGGCACACTGCTCCCTGCAGCACACACACACTGCTGCCTTCCTGGCAGCTCCCAGGCACCTACCAGCCACGTGTTGGACGGGATCAGGAGGGAAAACAGCCCTTCTGCAGCCATTTTCTGGGCAGCTGGCAGTGATTCACGCACAAGGGGCATGGATACCATCAGTGGGTTCCCCTCAAAGTCTGTCCACGTTCAGCAGCACATGGTGGTATTCACCATCTGCATCAGTGACACGCACAGGGAGTTAGGGAGGAGAACTCCTTAGTTCAGCAGGAAGCAGCAGGGCAGGAGAGGGGAGAGGGGCTCACTGGGATGGGATGGGATGGGAAGTCACAGTGAGCCTGGCAAATGGCCCCTGCAGTGTGCAGGGAGAGGCTGTGCAAGGAGAATGGCAAAGTGTAACTCAGAATGGCAATTATTAGTAGAGTTTTGGTTGGAAAGGGCATGAAAAATACCCTCACCTGGACAAGAGTTATTTCACTCTGTGATGTATTGACAGGAGTGCCCAAATCCCAGCTGGAGTAACCCTTGTGATGCCATCAGCATTGGGAATGTCTGGCTCTGTGAGTTCTCTATGTGGCAGGGGGTCCCAACTTCAGGGAAATAGTGGGGCCCTTGGAAAGGCAGGAGAGGGAATCCTCAAAGGCCTGAGAGCCTGGTTTCTGACAGAGAACTGTAGTGATGGGAAGACTCAAAGTTCTGAAACTTTTGAAGGTGTTGAGACTTTTGAAAATACTCTTCAAAAGGAATGAATTTGTTATCCACGTGCACTTGGGATCAGGCAGAGAATCCTGAGCTGCAGTTCCAGGTGGAGTGGTTCATGCCAGACCCTTGTAGCCCTGGAACAGCATTTTTGATGTGAAGTCCCTGTAAGACTCTGAGAAGAAACTTAGACTGAGATTTGTTGGTGTCGCTGCACGCTCTGAGGGTAGAGAGGGCCAAGAGCTGACACACTGTCAGTCATTTCCAGCTGTGTTACCTGTGATTTCACACAGAACTGGCACTGTGATTTGTGGCTGCTGGTGTCAAGGTGACCAAGAAGTCTGTAGAAGGGGATTCCAGTGGAGGGGTTGGAAAGGCAAAGGGCTGTGCTGGGTGCCCCACCTTGGCAGCAGCTCTGGGGTCTCAGGCTGGCAGCCCTCCTCAGCTTTTCCAAAAGGGATAAATCACTTTAATGTGTGAAGGGAAATAAAGTAGTATTTTACTGTTAAATTAACTTATAGATCAAATGTCTTGCAATGTGCTCGCAGTCCTTCAGAATTTTCTCCAGGTAACATTTGCTGAAGGACACCTTTCAGATCCCAGTCCCCCTTAAAGCAGCTTGGGATGCTCAAACTTAGAGGGCTTTTCCAGTTGTAGGAACAAGGAAAATGCAGTCTGCCCAGCTCCTGACCCAGAGGAGTGTCCGTAGCAGCAGAGGGTGGCAGCCCAGGGTGACCAGCACCTTGCCATTGCAGGTGGCACCCGGGTGGGTCTGGAGCGTTGTCTTCTGGTTGCAACCCCATTGTTTTGTTGTGATCCCGCGTTCAGGATCCTGGGAGGAGCAGCTGTCTGGAGGCAGGGAAGGGCAGTCCCAGCATGGTCCTGTAGAAGCTTTCCTGTCATCCTCCTGGTGCTCCTCAGAGCTGTAGATGGAAAGAAGTGGGCTGTGCTGTGCCACTGCCAGCATCTCCACTGCCCCTTGCTGGGTGATTCTCTTGCACCAAAGCAGGACAGTTCTGCCCCCTTCACCTTCTCATTAAATCAGAGTCTAGGAAAAATGTTACTCCCTCCAGATTTAGAAGTGTGATACCTCAGCTGTCTGTGCAGAATTTCCAAACAGTAACTTGGGGTGTCATTGCCAAAAACTTTGGGTTCCTTTACCCACCAGGCCGTGTCTCCAATCCCAGCCCACGTTCCAATGAACGTGTCACTCACTCCTGCAGACGTTGCCATCAAAGCAGTGCAGATTCCCTGGGTTCTGGGGTGCTTCTGTGTTTTTGAGTGGATGTTTTCAGCTTAACAGTGTGTTGGGGCTGGGGAGGGTGGGGAGACACAAGCCTTTGCTAACCCTGACAGAGCTGAGCAGTGCTAGGGAGAGAAAAACCAAGAGAAATTCACGGTGTGGTAGCAGAGAAGCCGTGGGATCATTTCTTTTGTTATTTGCAGATAAGAAAATGACCCAGTGGGAAGAGCCCAGGCTGCAGAACCCAGCCATCATCACAGGCCCAGTAAGTAGAGCTGTGGGATCCTGCAGGAAATGCCTGACTGGGGCACAGCTGAAGGAGCAGCAGCCCCTGCCTGCTCCTGGGCTCAGGGGTGGGCAGCCTGGGAAGCAGGAGCTCTCTGCCCACATCTAAGGCAGAGGAAGCTGGGGATGTCACAGCAGGCTCTGGGCAGCCTCCCTGCTTGCTCAGGGTTTGGGGATGCCTAAGGGGAAGTGCCCCTGTTTGCCTTACCTGGGTCATTCCTGGCAGTAGCGTTTCACTGGGCTGGCACATTGTTCTATTTATTTGAGGATCTCTGGACCATAAAGAGCTGTTTGCACTTGGGAGGAGAGAGGTGGGCCCATGTGGATTCAAAGTGGGGAAAAAAAGGCTCTGTGTGTAAATTCACCTTTAGCAGCGTGTCCATGGAGTGTATCTGTAATTAAATCGGTACCTGTACTTGCCTTTGTACACCTTGCCGTCTTTTGCTGTGAATAAAAACATTCATTCAATAAAGTTAAGTCGCCCCTAGTCAAGATACCCCACGTCTTCCCCTTGGCTCCTGTCTTTCTTTTTCATATTTGCTGTAGCATTAACTCTATTTCTTTTTCTCTCTATTTCTTTTCTTTTTCTCTGGATTTCTTTTTCTCTCTATTTCTGTCTGACTCTATTTCTCTTTCCCTGTTTCTAGTAGTCTCTAACTCTGGTTTTTTTTCTTTTTCACTCTTTCTTTTTTTTTTCTCTCTAACCTTTTTCTAACTTTCTTTTCCTTTCTAGCTGTACAATTTAAAAAACAGCAATACAAATTTTCAGGCTCCTTGCAAGTAAAAAAAAAAAACAAAACACCAAAAAACCTTATGTTATTATTTAAATAAAATTATTTACACCTCAGGAGCCTGAAATTTTCTACTGCTGCACCAGACATACATATTTTTTCTCCTTTTTCATATATGCCAGGTAGGGCCCCTCATTAATACTCCAGATGGCAGTGACTAATAATTACCTTGATTGAACATTACATGCCTACTCTGGAGTACTAATGAAAGTAGTTATTAGTTAGTTGGGCAGTTAATTCAATATTTAGCTAAGTAGCCAATTTCTCGGTGCACCACCACGCCTGTCACTCACCCAAAGATCCACTTCTCACACAAGCCCAGCCCGTCACAACCCCAGCCCCGGTCCCTCGACACGTGGGGGCCCCAGGGTGTCACCTGCACATCACGGCATCTCCTGTGCCCGAGCGCCTCCGGAGGGACCCTGAGGCCATCCCCAGCGCTGATCCCGTCCCTCCCGAGGGACCCTGAGGCCATCCCCAGCGCTGACCCGTCCTTCCCGAGGGACCCTGAGGCCATCCCCAGCGCTGACCCTGTCCCTCCCGTGTCCGTCCCCCTGGGACGCTCCCCCAGCCCCGCCCCAGCCCCGCCCCTGCCCCGCGCCCCAGCCCTGGCTGCGCACCCGCCGCTAACGCCGCCTTGTGGGCACAGCGCGGTACTGCAGCCGCTGCCGAGCACTGCCAGAGCGCCGGCTCGGGGGTGGCTGCAGTACCGCGCTCTGCCCACAAGGCGGCAGCACTGCCGCCCTTCCCACGCTCGCAGCCGCGGCCGCTCTCGCAGCCCGAACTCGGCGTCACCCTCCCCTCTATTCACACACACCCCCCGCTCCCCGCTCCATCCGGGCAGCGCCGGCGGGGACGCCGCTGCAAATCCGGATCTCCGGCGAGGAGAACAGCATTGCTGCCCTGCCGGATTGAGAAATCCGATTCCTTGCAGAGATTGAGGGGATAGGGAGCTGATCCTCAGGCTGGCTTTTGGTAGCGGCAATTGGGTGAGATGGGGAGAGGGGATATTCTCCCGGATCCGTTAAAGCCAGCTCTGCTGGGTTTGGGTATCTCTCTCCAAAAACTGATCCCGCTGAAGGGGGCTTGAGGAAGCAGCGGGATGCCCTGGGGGCTGTGCTGGAACCCCCAGCCCCGGTGAGGAATGCTGGGCAGTGCCGGCTCCGAGGGGACCCGGAACAGGGAGCAGCCCCGCTTCGGCCCCGGGAGAGGGGGCGGGCCGCGAGCGATGGCCCCGCCCCAGCCCGGGCAGGACGAGGCGCCGGGGAGGGAGCGGGCGGGGCCGGGCGGGGATTGAGGGGAGGGGCCGGGCGGGGATTGAGGGGCGGGGCCGGGCCCGACTCAGGTGCGCGGGGCCCCAGTGCGGCTGCGCGGGCCGGGGCCTATTTCTATGCGGCCGATCCGCTGCCGGCCCGTTCCATTCGGGAACACTCGTGCTGGGATGCGGCGGGATCCTCGTCGGAGCGCTGTGCCAGGGACAGCTCCCGGTTCTGCGCGATCCTGGGGCGCTCAGGTAGGACCAGGGTCGGGTCTAGGTTTTGGCGGTATTGGCTGGGGGTTCCAGGCGGTGCCGCCTCTCCCCGGGCAGGCAGGGTGCGGGTAGCGGGGCCGGGATCGGGATCGCCGCAGGCAGCAGCAGCAGCCGCCCCGGACGGGCGCTGGGGCTGAGCCCGGCGCTGCCGCTCCCATTCCGTTCCGGCGGCCGCGGCACTCTGGACACGGTCCCGCTGTGGCCGCGGGGAGCCGGGGCTCTGCCGGTAACCGCGCCCGGAAGAACGGCGGCGGGATCTCCCCGTGTAGACGCTGCATCGCGGCTGGAGCCGGCCGGGGCGCGGGGAGCGCCGTGCCAGCCCTGGGAGCCCCAAATCCCGCCGCTCCCGGTGCCCCCGTCCCGCAGAGGCCCCGTAGCCCTGAGCGCGGAGCAGCGCCCGGCTCCCCGTTCCCGTGCGCGCACAGCCCCGGGGCTGCTGCCCGCGCACCCCTGCGGAACGAGCGGGGCTGGGGCGCGGGACGAGCCGCTCGGCGGGGCCGGGCACGGTTCTGCTCGGGCTGTTTCTCATTCACCTGCCAGATGGGATGCTCCCCCTCTCCCTTGCTTTGCAACTCCAAGAAGCTCTGCAATGGCAAAGCCTCTTTTATTAAAATTCGGCTGCGGCTTTTCCTCTTTGCTTCCAGGACACAGGATATACTGGGATTGAGAGGGTTCCTAAAATCCGACTCTCGAGGACACGGCCCGTGGGAGAATTGAACTTACAACCTTGGCACTACCTGGACTGTGCTCCGACTGACTGAGCCCTCTGCATCACAGGTATGAAACTCCCAAGGATGGGAATCCTTGGCTCCAGCAAGCTGCACAGAGGCCTCAGTGCCTCCCACTCACTGCCAGCAATACTCCTTGGTGTTTCTGTGTGTCCCAGCTGCGAGGGGCAGGAGGAGGCCAGGAGTCCCCGAAAGGCGTCCGGCACCTCTTGTCCATGGGCCCTCGGGGCAGGGGCTGTGCCTGCAGCGTCCTGCCCGTGCCGAGCGCACGGCCCGGGATGGGCGCTGGGTACCCGGCCGGCGCTGGCACGGACACGGCTCAAGGGCTGCCCGTGGCTCCCGGGCCAGGGGCTGCTCTGAGCAGGCTCCTGGAGACGCTGCAGCCTGGATACAGGCCACTGACAGCCCAAAAGCAGCCCAAGGAGCAGCTGGCGTGTCCTGGTGATGGTGGCACTGGCTGCGTGCAGAGGGGCTCAGACAGCAATTCCTGGTTCCAGCCTCCCAGAGCTCCCAGGCAGCTGCCAGGTATGTCCTGTCCACCCCAATTCCCTTCCCTTCCCTTCCCTTCCCTTCCCTTCCCTTCCCTTCCCTTCCCTTCCCTTCCCTTCCCTTCCCTTCCCTTCCCTTCCTGCCTGAGGCCTCGTTCAGCAGCAGCAGCACTGAAGCCAAGGCAATCTTGCCTCACAGCTATTAAATGCCAACCGACAGCCTGCAGAGATGCCTTCAAATCAAAGGTTCAGGTGGGATGAAGTTTTGTTTGGACGAAGGTGGGAGTTTCCAGGGAGCCAGCTGGAAGTGCAGAAGGGATGGAAAGCTTTCCCAGGTGGGTCCCACTGGAGGTGTGCTGGAGGCAGGGATGTGCACCCTTTGCTGAAGGAAAAGAACTTGCAGAGGCCACTGCTGAGGCCCTGAAAGGAGCTGAGCTGCTGCAGGGAGAGATGTCCTCCCGTGGGCACGGGGAGCTGCCTTGGCACGGGACGGGAGTGCCCCTGGCCCGGCCTTCTCCTGCTTGAAAATATCACCTGGAGCCCCGGCTCAGGGGGGCTAAATCAGCTGGACTCCGGGCAGCTCTGTCAGCTGCCCCCCAGGGACATGGGTGGGGCTGGGGGATGAGGGCTTTAAATAGCCAATTCTTTGGAACAGATGCCTGTCCCTGTCCCGATGCTGCTGAGCTTCCTTGGACGCTCTGCCCGTTCCTGGCACAGCTGGCGTTCAAGGGGCAGCTCTGCACGGGAATATCCACCCTCCGTGAGGCACTGTGAGGGTATGGCAGCAGGAACTGAGCAGGGAATTGGGGGCTGTGGGATAATTCACGGGAACTAGAAAGCTGACAGTGGGCCCCGAGTCTGGGCGCTGCACAGAGAACAATCTTTGTGCTGCCCTGTCACCATTTTCTTCTCGTTCTTTTTTTTTTTTTTTTTTTTTTTTTTTCTTTCAGGTGCTGGACTTGCCTCTGTGGATGTGCGCTGAGCTCTCACTGCAGGGGACTGTGAGGCCTGACTGGCTGTGAGTTTGTGTTCTTCTCTCAGGGGAATCAGAAATGATCATTAATTAGACCACAGAAATCTTTTCTGAAACCTTTCCCCTTTCCTGCCCTTTGCTGGTAAGTCTTTTCTTTCTGCCTTTAACTCTACAGCTGTTCCCTGATGTGATTTCCCCTGCCTCACTTCTGTGCAGCTCCTAGCTGGGGAAAACTGGGATAACTTAGAGGGGACAGAGGTGAAACTTTTAGCTGGATTTTTCTAAAATTTTCTAATGATACTGAAATTATTTCCAATTGCCCCAGTGAGGAGAACACCAACTTGCAGGCATCAAAAGCTCCAAACTCGTTTAATTGAGGTAGGTCCAAGGAAAAATCCAGCCATGCCAGGCTGAGGCTGGAGCCTGCTCATAATTCATTATTGGTGTCTGCTGCAGTCTAGGAATAGCTCTCTCATTTGTCACTTGCTTGATCTGCTTTTATATCCCTGATTCAAATGGAGTTAGGCAAACTTCATGTTTGCTATTAGGCTATGAAGAAGCCTATTGTAACCAGCAAATGCTTTTCTTAGATGGAAATGTGCATGCAAAATACAAAGAGCTTTGATACTGAGATTTTTTTTTTCCCCCCCCCCTGAGGTTCAAGTATTTTATCATTTTAATAGCATTCCATTTTCCTGTTGCACTCATTTTTAGAGTGCATCTTTTGTATTAGCTCTGAGTAGCATAATTCCTTCCAAATTCCTGTGGCACTATTACCATAACTATGCAATTAGCTACAGCTGGATGTAGCAGAGGTGAACACTAAATAGTTTTGTTGGCAGGAGGCCCAGTGTCTTTTAACCCAGACACCTTCTTTACTGATGCCTGGTTTGTTACTCTGCTTTAGGGAGTATGGGGAACTTCAGATACAAAGAAGAGAATTTAAAAGTTATAATTGTACAAGTTTGTTATGCAAAAAGGTGCTGAAGGTGCTGTGGATCTGTTTTGGATTGTTATTTGTGTTTTGTTAGGTTTTTTGTTTTGTTCTGTGGTTTTTTTTTGTTTTTTTTTTTTTTGTTTTTTTTTTTTGTGTGTGTGTGTGTTGGGTTTTTTTTTTTTTCCCACCTATCTTTTCCCTAGCTTGAAGAAACTTGAAGAAGGAATTTGGATATATAAAAACAAGCTGAGAAGAGCATCAGTGTGTTCACTGGCAGCACGGGCTGGGATGAGGGCTGAGCAGGACCCAAGCTGCAGCACATCATCCATTCAGCTTTCACCTCATGTTTTATCACGGCCTTTATGAGACAGATGTGAATCGATGAGTCCCAGGCCGAGCCATGCCCGTGCCCCGTTCTGTTGGAGCTGGTGCTTTCCTGACACATTCACCAGCCACACTCTGTAAAAAATACTCCTGGGTCTGCTGCTGTTCCTCTTCCTGCTTTATATTCAATTTTCCACCCCTTCTCTCCTCTCTGTCCGCTGTGTCTTTTGTGTTCCTTTCTTGGCCTGTGTGCTCCCCATCCCATTCCCTTTCACTGCTTCACTCTCTCTTGTTCTTCTTTTTCTTTTTTGAAATGAATACTCAATATTTATGTAATATCTCTTACTCAATCCCTCTCCCTGTTCTGTCCTACTTTTTGCCTCTGTCTCACTTGCTGCCTGCATCTTTATTTCTCCTTTCTTCCTCTCCTTGTCCCTCTGTCCTGCACCGTGACTGTGTTTCTTTGTCCCTGTCACTGTCCCTTTGCCTGTACCTGTGTGCACCTGCTCCTGCCCAGTGCTCCTCCCTGACCGTCCCCTCTCTTGGTGAGCCTCTGTCCTGCTGGCCGTGCCTCTCTGTCTCCGTCCCTGTGCTGCTCCTTGGCCGCGTTTGCCCGCCCTGGCACGTGCCGCGGTCGATTCCTCTGCGGGTTCTTGTTTCCCTCTTTGTATCCCTCAGTCATTGCTGCGTGTTTGGCACCGTGTTTCATTCTGCGTCCTTCTCCGTGCCTCGCTCGTGTTCCTGTTTTATTCTGTGTGGCTCTGTGGAGCTCCCCGTGCCGGTGGTTCCCACGGGTGTGTCCCATTTGCTGTCCCTGTTCTTTTTTAATCCCTCTCTGTGTGCGGCCCATTCACCATCCCAGGTGTTTTTTGGTTTTTTTTCCATTTCATCCTGCGCCTTGATCTTAGTTTTCTTGCTGTGTCCTCTCTGCTGGTGCTTCCTCTTCTGCCCCTTGTTGCCTGTGTCTGCGGGGCTGAGAAGGAACTTCAGCCCTTCTGGGGGCTGTCCCCCACTTCCTTGCGTGAGCAGAGTCCCTTTTTGGGGGGATGGACCGTGGGAAGGGTTCGAATAAAGTGCCGTGCTCCTGCCCGAGGCAGTTGTAGTTGTTGTGTGCCTTCTTTGGGGGTGAGGAAAAAAGGCTGAGGGGGACAGGGGGTGGAGACTCGGGGGCTCCCGTGTCCTTTGGGGCACCCCAAGGTCCCGAGGAGAGGGAGCCACGCTGCGGTGAAGGGGCAGGGGAGTGGGGAATGGGGGGGTGGTGCCGGGTGCCGTCCCCCAGAGGGACCCAAGAGTGCCAGAACATTCACAGGGAGGGCTGGGTGTAGAAGGCAGGAAAATATAAATATAAAAAATACCTAACTACAGCTTAAATAAATGTTTTATTTGGTTAGAGAAGGGTTTTTTAATAGATAATCTAAATATAAAATAAAAATAATAGAAAAATAAAAATATATTTATATAAATATAAAATATATACAAATAGAAGTAACAACTTTATATTAAATATATAAATAATGCAAATATATAGTGTATGAATATAAATTATATATATGAGATTAGAAATACGCAAATAATATAGTTTAAAATAAATGTTTTTTTTTGTTTTATTTGGTAAAGGCAGGTTTTTTTATAATTAATACAAGCAAAATAAATACACAAATATACAATAAGTTTATAAAGACATAAAAGTAGAAGTATTTGTGCATACATGAATATATGGAAGTAAATACATAACTATATAGATCAATATAAATGTAGGATATAAATAATATATACTTCTGGTATAATATATTTATAATATAGATACATTGATTGCAGACATAAAAATGAAAAATATAAATAGAAACATTTAAATATAGTTTAAAATAAAGGGGTTTTTTGTTTGTATTTGGGTAAAGGTGGGGCTTTTAAATAAAATTAGAAACATACACATATATAATATATAAAGATATATGCATAAAATAGAAATGAATTTTAACAATATAAATATTATGTGTACAATAAATAATAAAAATAATATTGTGTATATGTTATAATGCAACCTTAATTGAAAATATAAAATGTGTATAGATTGTGAATGTGAATATAAATTAAATATTAATAGATTTTTATTTAAAGGGGTTTTTTTATTATTTGCTTTTAGTTTTGGTCGGGGTGTTTTGGGGGCATTCTTTTCGGAGGATTTTTTGAAGGGATGGGACTCGTTGCTTTTTGCCTTCGCTTCTCTCTCTGTCCCCAAAGCGCCGCAGCCCCGGGCTGAGCTCGGCGCAGTGCTGCCGCCTTGTGGGCACAGCGCGGTACTGCAGCCAGCCCAGAGCCGGCAATGGCAGTGCTGCCGCCTTGTGGACACAGCGCGGTACTGCAGCCAGCCCCGAGGCGGCAATGGCAGTGCTGCCGCCTTGTGGGCACAGCGCGGTACTGCAGCCAGCCCCGAGCCGGCAATGGCAGTGCTGCCGCCTTGTGGACACAGCGCGGTACTGCAGCCAGCCCCGAGGCGGCAATGGCAGTGCTGCCGCCTTGTGGGCACAGCGCGGTACTGCTGCCAGCCCCGAGCCGGCCCCTGGCAGCGCTGCCGCCTTGTGGGCACAGCGCGGTACTGCGCGCGTGCCCTTCCGATGATGGGAGCGAGCGCGTGCCGGGACGCTGCCCTGTAGGACTGACGCCACGCTGCGGAAGTGGCCTCTGCCAGTACTAGAGATGGCGGCCGAGAAGGGCGGAAGTGACGTCTTGCCACTCTCAAGATGGCGGTTTGGCCGGCACTCGTTTGACCTTCTATGTATGGCGGCAGTTCCGGGTACCACAACAAAGATGGCAGCCGGGCCGGAAGTGGCCTCTGCCAGTACTAGAGATGGCGGCCGAGAAGGGCGGAAGTGACGTCTTGCCACTCTCAAGATGGCGGCTCGGCCGGCACTCGCCTGACCTTCTACATATGGCGGCAGAAAGGGCGGGAAAATCAAGGACCCCAGTCTGTTTTGTGGGCTGCCTGCCCGCGACGCCCACACCGATCCCCGCGGCGCGATTTTCTGCCGCGTTTCCGAGAGTGCGGACACGGGCTGTGGGCTCAGCGGCGCCGCGGGCGCGCGGGAAACGGGCAGGCGCAGACAGGCGGCTGCGGGCAGACGCCTTTCTCTGCCGGGGTCCTGTACTGCCGGGGGCGGTACCGAAGGCGGGCCCGGGGGCGGTACCAAGGGCGGAACCAGGGGCGGTACCAAGGGCGGCACCGACGGCGGCAGCGACGGCGGTACCGGGGGCGGTACCCACGGCGGTACCGGGGGCGGTACCGGGCGGGGATCCAGGTGCCGGGCCGTGAGGTGATCCAGGGGCGGGGCCGGGCCCGGCACAGGTGCGCGGGGTCTCGGTGCGGCTGCGCGGGGCGTGGCCGAGGTGATTGAACTCTAGGTAATTGGCTCGGCCGCCATTTGCTCAGGCTGAGCTTGCTTCGGACGGTGGCTGCGTTGGAGCTCCGCGCACAGGGACAGGTTGGATTTCTGCTTTCCCTCCTCTCAAACCCTCTCCCCCTCCTCCTCGTGTTCCCCTTCTTTTTCTCCCTTTCCCGCCTTTCTCTCTCCTCCTCAAACCGACTCTTTCCCTCCCCTTTCGGCCTCTCCTCCTGTTTCTCTCTCTACCTTTCCTCCCTCCTCCCCGTGTTCCTTTTCTTTTCTTTCTCCCCCCAACCTGTCCCCCCCATTCTCCCTCTCCTGTCCCTACCCCGCTCCCCTCTCCTGGGTCCCCTCCTGGGTCCCCCGTCCCTCTCCGCCCCCGGCCTTTCCCTCCCCGTCCCGCTTCCCTCCGCAGCCCGAGTCCTCCCTGTCCCTCTCATCCCTGTGTCCCTGCTCTCCGTCCCTTCTCCCCTGGCTGTTTCTCGCTGTTCCCTCCCTCTGCCCCCGGCGGGGTTCCCCCCATCCGCCCCCCATACCTATACACACCCTACCCTACCCTGTTCTATTCCTTTCTCCTCCTGCTCCTACCCTTCCTTCCCCCCAACCCTGGGCCCCCCGTTCCCTCTCCCTGCTCCCGTTCCCCTCATTCAATCCTCCCCTCCTTCCTCCACCCTCCCATTCCCCCCCCCCCCCCAGCGCCCCTTCCCCTGTCCCCGCTGCCCCGCACACCCCGGCACCCCCCGCCCTCGGTCCTTGGTCACCCACCCCGACCGCCTCGTCTGCCCCCCATTCCCATCCTCCGTGCCGGCTTTTCCTCTTTCCCCCGCCCAGCGTGGTTCGGGGCTCTGCCGCATAATAAAGGCCGGAGAGCCCGAGCGGCTGGACCCGGCCGGGCGCGGGGGCCGCCGTGCCAGCCCTGGAGCCCCAAATCCCGGCGCTCCCGGTGCCCCCGTCCCGCGGAGGCCCCGCAGCCCTGAGCGCGGAGCAGCGCCCGGCTCCCCGTTCCCGTGCGCGCGCAGCCCCGGGGCTGCTGCCCGCGCACCCCTGCGGAACGAGCGGGGCTGGGGCGCGGGACGAGCCGCTCGGCGGGGCCGGGCACGGTTCTGCTCGGGCTGCTTCTCCATCACCTGCCGGCTGGCATGCTCCCCCTCTCCCTTGCTTTGCAAACTCCAAAAAGCTCTGCAATGGCAAAACCTCTTTTATTAAAACTCGGCTGCGGCTTTTCCCCTTTGCTTCCAGGTCACAGGATATACTGGGATTGAGAGGGTTCCTGAAATCCGACTCTCGAGGACACGGACTCTCGAGGACACGGCCCGTGGGAGAATTGAACTCACAACCTTGGTACTACCTGGGCTGTGCTCCGACTGACTGAGCCCTCTGCATCTCAGGTATGAAACTCCCAAGGATGGGAATCCTTGGCTCCAGCAAGGAAACTGCAGCTCGTTCTATTCTGCTAAAGCTGCTTTACACACCAGCCCCTGCCACGGCTGTAGGGTAGAACTGGCTGGCAGCTGGCATGACAGCACCGCATCTTCCCATCCCCTGATTTTCCTGCCCTTTCCAGGATTTACCCAGCAGCTGTACATTTGCTCTTGCCATGTCTCTTTGTAGGGAGAAGTGAGCAGGACAGGTTCTGAGGCTTCCCTTGCTGCGTGACCTGAGTTCCTCTGGAGAGTGGCAGGTGGCATTTCCTGCAGGTGAGTGTTGCCCAAATGAAGCAGCTGCTGAAGCTGGGGCTGGTTTTGTGGCCCAGAGCTGCACAGAGGCCTCAGTGCCTCCCACTCACTGCCAGCAATGCTCCTTGTTGTTTCTGTGTGTCCCAGCTGCGGGGAACGGGGGGCAGGAGGAGGCCAGGAGTCCCCGAAAGGCATCCAGCACCTCTTGTCCTTGGGCCTTCGGGGCAAGGGCTGTGCCTGCAGTGTGCTGCCCGTGCCAAGCACACGGCCCGGGATGGGCGCTGGGTGCCCGGCCGGCGCTGGCACGGACACGGCTCAAGGGCTGCCCGTGGCTCCCGGGCCAGGGGCTGCTCTGAGCAGGCTCCTGGAGACGCTGCAGCCTGGATACAGGCCACTGACAGCCCAAAAGCAGCCCAAGGAGCAGCTGGCGTGTCCTGGTGATGGTGGCACTGGCTGCGTGCAGAGGGGCTCAGACAGCAATTCCTGGTTCCAGCCTCCCAGAGCTCCCAGGCAGCTGCCAGGTATGTCCTGTCCACCCCAATTGCCTTCCCTTCCCTTCCCTTCCTGCCTGAGGCCTCGTTCAGCAGCAGCAGCACTGAAGCCAAGGCAATCTTGCCTCACAGCTATTAAATGCCAACCGACAGCCTGCAGAGATGCCTTCAAATCAAAGGTTCAGGTGGGATGAAGTTTTGTTTGGACGAAGGTGGGAGTTTCCAGGGAGCCAGCTGGAAGTGCAGAAGGGATGGAAAGCTTTCCCAGGTGGGTCCCACTGGAGGTGTGCTGGAGGCAGGGATGTGCACCCTTTGCTGAAGGAAAAGAACTTGCAGAGGCCACTGCTGAGGCCCTGAAAGGAGCTGAGCTGCTGCAGGGAGAGATGTCCTCCCGTGGGCACGGGGAGCTGCCTTGGCACGGGACGGGAGTGCCCCTGGCCCGGCCTTCTCCTGCTTGAAAATATCACCTGGAGCCCCGGCTCAGGGGGGCTAAATCAGCTGGACTCCGGGCAGCTCTGTCAGCTGCCCCCCAGGGACATGGGTGGGGCTGGGGGATGAGGGCTTTAAATAGCCAATTCTTTGGAACAGATGCCTGTCCCTGTCCCGATGCTGCTGAGCTTCCTTGGACGCTCTGCCCGTTCCTGGCACAGCTGGCGTTCAAGGGGCAGCTCTGCACGGGAATATCCACCCTCCGTGAGGCACTGTGAGGGTATGGCAGCAGGAACTGAGCAGGGAATTGGGGGCTGTGGGATAATTCACGGGAACTAGAAAGCTGACAGTGGGCCCCGAGTCTGGGCGCTGCACAGAGAACAATCTTTGTGCTGCCCTGTCACCATTTTCTTCTCGTTCTTTTTTTTTTTTTTTTTTTTTTTTTTTTTTCTTTCAGGTGCTGGACTTGCCTCTGTGGATGTGTGCTGAGCTCTCACTGCAGGGGACTGTGAGGCCTGACTGGCTGTGAGTTTGTGTTCTTCTCACAGGAGAATCAGAAATGATCATTAATTAGACCACAGAAATCTTTTCTGAAACCTTTCCCCTTTCCTGCCCTTTGCTGGTAAGTCTTTTCTTTCTGCCTTTAACTCTACAGCTGTTCCCTGATGTCATTGCCCCGGTCTCACTTCTGTGCAGCTCCTAGCTGGTGAAAGCTCATAATAGAGCTGGTAACAAGTAAGCACTTGTTTCTACACTTCTTTTTCCAAAACTTTCACCAGAACTTAATTTCACTAGTTAGGAAGCATGGTGAGGGGTGCAGGAGGAGCAGGAACAGGGGAGGGAAGCCTTGAGCACTGCAGGCTACAAAGATCTGCGTTTATCAATTTGATTTAGTCCTGCTGTGTTAAGGATACATAAATAGGCAAAATCCAAGGCACAGGGTGAAGTTCCTGTGACAATGCTACTAAGTGTTTATCTTTAATTACACAGTGTGCCCCATTTCCCTTTAATAAGTGCTCTGATACCCCTGTAGAAACAAACACAACATGGGTGGGACAGTGCACCTCACAACTCCACAAAGAGTGGCACCTCTACCTCGTATGGCAGTGCCATTTTAGTACAGCCCAACTGTCTCACAGCAGAGGGCTGAAGGCCCCTGGGAAAACAATTCTGGCACGCCCCTGAGCCCTTCCCCGGCTCTGTGGGGTGCCCCTGAGCCCTTCCCCGGCTCTGTGTGCCCCAGCTGCCCTGTCACCTCACCCCATGGGCACACTGCTCCCTGCAGCACACACACACTGCTGCCTTCCTGGCAGCTCCCAGGCACCTACCAGCCACGTGTTGGACGGGATCAGGAGGGAAAACAGCCCTTCTGCAGCCATTTTCTGGGCAGCTGGCAGTGATTCACGCACAAGGGGCATGGATACCATCAGTGGGTTCCCCTCAAAGTCTGTCCACGTTCAGCAGCACATGGTGGTATTCACCATCTGCATCAGTGACACGCACAGGGAGTTAGGGAGGAGAACTCCTTAGTTCAGCAGGAAGCAGCAGGGCAGGAGAGGGGAGAGGGGCTCACTGGGATGGGATGGGATGGGAAGTCACAGTGAGCCTGGCAAATGGCCCCTGCAGTGTGCAGGGAGAGGCTGTGCAAGGAGAATGGCAAAGTGTAACTCAGAATGGCAATTATTAGTAGAGTTTTGGTTGGAAAGGGCATGAAAAATACCCTCACCTGGACAAGAGTTATTTCACTCTGTGATGTATTGACAGGAGTGCCCAAATCCCAGCTGGAGTAACCCTTGTGATGCCATCAGCATTGGGAATGTCTGGCTCTGTGAGTTCTCTATGTGGCAGGGGGTCCCAACTTCAGGGAAATAGTGGGGCCCTTGGAAAGGCAGGAGAGGGAATCCTCAAAGGCCTGAGAGCCTGGTTTCTGACAGAGAACTGTAGTGATGGGAAGACTCAAAGTTCTGAAACTTTTGAAGGTGTTGAGACTTTTGAAAATACTCTTCAAAAGGAATGAATTTGTTATCCACGTGCACTTGGGATCAGGCAGAGAATCCTGAGCTGCAGTTCCAGGTGGAGTGGTTCATGCCAGACCCTTGTAGCCCTGGAACAGCATTTTTGATGTGAAGTCCCTGTAAGACTCTGAGAAGAAACTTAGACTGAGATTTGTTGGTGTCGCTGCACGCTCTGAGGGTAGAGAGGGCCAAGAGCTGACACACTGTCAGTCATTTCCAGCTGTGTTACCTGTGATTTCACACAGAACTGGCACTGTGATTTGTGGCTGCTGGTGTCAAGGTGACCAAGAAGGGGATTCCAGTGGAGGGGTTGGAAAGGCAAAGGGCTGTGCTGGGTGCCCCACCTTGGCAGCAGCTCTGGGGTCTCAGGCTGGCAGCCCTCCTCAGCTTTTCCAAAAGGGATAAATCACTTTAATGTGTGAAGGGAAATAAAGTAGTATTTTACTGTTAAATTAACTTATAGATCAAATGTCTTGCAATGTGCTCGCAGTCCTTCAGAATTTTCTCCAGGTAACATTTGCTGAAGGACACCTTTCAGATCCCAGTCCCCCTTAAAGCAGCTTGGGATGCTCAAACTTAGAGGGCTTTTCCAGTTGTAGGAACAAGGAAAATGCAGTCTGCCCAGCTCCTGACCCAGAGGAGTGTCCGTAGCAGCAGAGGGTGGCAGCCCAGGGTGACCAGCACCTTGCCATTGCAGGTGGCACCCGGGTGGGTCTGGAGCGTTGTCTTCTGGTTGCAACCCCATTGTTTTGTTGTGATCCCGCGTTCAGGATCCTGGGAGGAGCAGCTGTCTGGAGGCAGGGAAGGGCAGTCCCAGCATGGTCCTGTAGAAGCTTTCCTGTCATCCTCCTGGTGCTCCTCAGAGCTGTAGATGGAAAGAAGTGGGCTGTGCTGTGCCACTGCCAGCATCTCCACTGCCCCTTGCTGGGTGATTCTCTTGCACCAAAGCAGGACAGTTCTGCCCCCTTCACCTTCTCATTAAATCAGAGTCTAGGAAAAATGTTACTCCCTCCAGATTTAGAAGTGTGATACCTCAGCTGTCTGTGCAGAATTTCCAAACAGTAACTTGGGGTGTCATTGCCAAAAACTTTGGGTTCCTTTACCCACCAGGCCGTGTCTCCAATCCCAGCCCACGTTCCAATGAACGTGTCACTCACTCCTGCAGACGTTGCCATCAAAGCAGTGCAGATTCCCTGGGTTCTGGGGTGCTTCTGTGTTTTTGAGTGGATGTTTTCAGCTTAACAGTGTGTTGGGGCTGGGGAGGGTGGGGAGACACAAGCCTTTGCTAACCCTGACAGAGCTGAGCAGTGCTAGGGAGAGAAAAACCAAGAGAAATTCACGGTGTGGTAGCAGAGAAGCCGTGGGATCATTTCTTTTGTTATTTGCAGATAAGAAAATGACCCAGTGGGAAGAGCCCAGGCTGCAGAACCCAGCCATCATCACAGGCCCAGTAAGTAGAGCTGTGGGATCCTGCAGGAAATGCCTGACTGGGGCACAGCTGAAGGAGCAGCAGCCCCTGCCTGCTCCTGGGCTCAGGGGTGGGCAGCCTGGGAAGCAGGAGCTCTCTGCCCACATCTAAGGCAGAGGAAGCTGGGGATGTCACAGCAGGCTCTGGGCAGCCTCCCTGCTTGCTCAGGGTTTGGGGATGCCTAAGGGGAAGTGCCCCTGTTTGCCTTACCTGGGTCATTCCTGGCAGTAGCGTTTCACTGGGCTGGCACATTGTTCTATTTATTTGAGGATCTCTGGACCATAAAGAGCTGTTTGCACTTGGGAGGAGAGAGGTGGGCCCATGTGGATTCAAAGTGGGGAAAAAAAGGCTCTGTGTGTAAATTCACCTTTAGCAGCGTGTCCATGGAGTGTATCTGTAATTAAATCGGTACCTGTACTTGCCTTTGTACACCTTGCTGTCTTTTGCTGTGAATAAAAACATTCATTCAATAAAGTTAAGTCGCCCCTAGTCAAGATACCCCACGTCTTCCCCTTGGCTCCTGTCTTTCTTTTTCATATTTGCTGTAGCATTAACTCTATTTCTTTTTCTCTCTATTTCTTTTCTTTTTCTCTGGATTTCTTTTTCTCTCTATTTCTGTCTGACTCTATTTCTCTTTCCCTGTTTCTAGTAGTCTCTAACTCTGGTTTTTTTTCTTTTTCACTCTTTCTTTTTTTTTTTCTCTCTAACCTTTTTCTAACTTTCTTTTCCTTTCTAGCTGTACAATTTAAAAAACAGCAATACAAATTTTCAGGCTCCTTGCAAGTAAAAAAAAAAAAACAAAACACCAAAAAAACCTTATGTTATTATTTAAATAAAATTATTTACACCTCAGGAGCCTGAAATTTTCTACTGCTGCACCAGACATACATATTTTTTCTCCTTTTTCATATATGCCAGGTAGGGCCCCTCATTAATACTCCAGATGGCAGTGACTAATAATTACCTTGATTGAACATTACATGCCTACTCTGGAGTACTAATGAAAGTAGTTATTAGTTAGTTGGGCAGTTAATTCAATATTTAGCTAAGTAGCCAATTTCTCGGTGCACCACCACGCCTGTCACTCACCCAAAGATCCACTTCTCACACAAGCCCAGCCCGTCACAACCCCAGCCCCGGTCCCTCGACACGTGGGGGCCCCAGGGTGTCACCTGCACATCACGGCATCTCCTGTGCCCGAGCGCCTCCGGAGGGACCCTGAGGCCATCCCCAGCGCTGATCCCGTCCCTCCCGAGGGACCCTGAGGCCATCCCCAGCGCTGACCCGTCCTTCCCGAGGGACCCTGAGGCCATCCCCAGCGCTGACCCTGTCCCTCCCGTGTCCGTCCCCCTGGGACGCTCCCCCAGCCCCGCCCCAGCCCCGCCCCTGCCCCGCGCCCCAGCCCTGGCTGCGCACCCGCCGCTAACGCCGCCTTGTGGGCACAGCGCGGTACTGCAGCCGCTGCCGAGCACTGCCAGAGCGCCGGCTCGGGGGTGGCTGCAGTACCGCGCTCTGCCCACAAGGCGGCAGCACTGCCGCCCTTCCCACGCTCGCAGCCGCGGCCGCTCTCGCAGCCCGAACTCGGCGTCACCCTCCCCTCTATTCACACACACCCCCCGCTCCCCGCTCCATCCGGGCAGCGCCGGCGGGGACGCCGCTGCAATCCGGATCTCCGGCGAGGAGAACAGCATTGCTGCCCTGCCGGATTGAGAAATCCGATTCCTTGCAGAGATTGAGGGGATAGGGAGCTGATCCTCAGGCTGGCTTTTGGTAGCGGCAATTGGGTGAGATGGGGAGAGGGGATATTCTCCCGGATCCGTTAAAGCCAGCTCTGCTGGGTTTGGGTATCTCTCTCCAAAAACTGATCCCGCTGAAGGGGGCTTGAGGAAGCAGCGGGATGCCCTGGGGGCTGTGCTGGAACCCCCAGCCCCGGTGAGGAATGCTGGGCAGTGCCGGCTCCGAGGGGACCCGGAACAGGGAGCAGCCCCGCTTCGGCCCCGGGAGAGGGGGCGGGCCGCGAGCGATGGCCCCGCCCCAGCCCGGGCAGGACGAGGCGCCGGGGAGGGAGCGGGCGGGGCCGGGCGGGGATTGAGGGGAGGGGCCGGGCGGGGATTGAGGGGCGGGGCCGGGCCCGACTCAGGTGCGCGGGGCCCCAGTGCGGCTGCGCGGGCCGGGGCCTATTTCTATGCGGCCGATCCGCTGCCGGCCCGTTCCATTCGGGAACACTCGTGCTGGGATGCGGCGGGATCCTCGTCGGAGCGCTGTGCCAGGGACAGCTCCCGGTTCTGCGCGATCCTGGGGCGCTCAGGTAGGACCAGGGTCGGGTCTAGGTTTTGGCGGTATTGGCTGGGGGTTCCAGGCGGTGCCGCCTCTCCCCGGGCAGGCAGGGTGCGGGTAGCGGGGCCGGGATCGGGATCGCCGCAGGCAGCAGCAGCAGCCGCCCCGGACGGGCGCTGGGGCTGAGCCCGGCGCTGCCGCTCCCATTCCGTTCCGGCGGCCGCGGCACTCTGGACACGGTCCCGCTGTGGCCGCGGGGAGCCGGGGCTCTGCCGGTAACCGCGCCCGGAAGAACGGCGGCGGGATCTCCCCGTGTAGACGCTGCATCGCGGCTGGAGCCGGCCGGGGCGCGGGGAGCGCCGTGCCAGCCCTGGGAGCCCCAAATCCCGCCGCTCCCGGTGCCCCCGTCCCGCAGAGGCCCCGTAGCCCTGAGCGCGGAGCAGCGCCCGGCTCCCCGTTCCCGTGCGCGCACAGCCCCGGGGCTGCTGCCCGCGCACCCCTGCGGAACGAGCGGGGCTGGGGCGCGGGACGAGCCGCTCGGCGGGGCCGGGCACGGTTCTGCTCGGGCTGTTTCTCATTCACCTGCCAGATGGGATGCTCCCCCTCTCCCTTGCTTTGCAACTCCAAGAAGCTCTGCAATGGCAAAGCCTCTTTTATTAAAATTCGGCTGCGGCTTTTCCTCTTTGCTTCCAGGACACAGGATATACTGGGATTGAGAGGGTTCCTAAAATCCGACTCTCGAGGACACGGCCCGTGGGAGAATTGAACTTACAACCTTGGCACTACCTGGACTGTGCTCCGACTGACTGAGCCCTCTGCATCACAGGTATGAAACTCCCAAGGATGGGAATCCTTGGCTCCAGCAAGCTGCACAGAGGCCTCAGTGCCTCCCACTCACTGCCAGCAATACTCCTTGGTGTTTCTGTGTGTCCCAGCTGCGAGGGGCAGGAGGAGGCCAGGAGTCCCCGAAAGGCGTCCGGCACCTCTTGTCCATGGGCCCTCGGGGCAGGGGCTGTGCCTGCAGCGTCCTGCCCGTGCCGAGCGCACGGCCCGGGATGGGCGCTGGGTACCCGGCCGGCGCTGGCACGGACACGGCTCAAGGGCTGCCCGTGGCTCCCGGGCCAGGGGCTGCTCTGAGCAGGCTCCTGGAGACGCTGCAGCCTGGATACAGGCCACTGACAGCCCAAAAGCAGCCCAAGGAGCAGCTGGCGTGTCCTGGTGATGGTGGCACTGGCTGCGTGCAGAGGGGCTCAGACAGCAATTCCTGGTTCCAGCCTCCCAGAGCTCCCAGGCAGCTGCCAGGTATGTCCTGTCCACCCCAATTCCCTTCCCTTCCCTTCCCTTCCCTTCCCTTCCCTTCCCTTCCCTTCCCGCCTGAGGCCTCGTTCAGCAGCAGCAGCACTGAAGCCAAGGCAATCTTGCCTCACAGCTATTAAATGCCAACCGACAGCCTGCAGAGATGCCTTCAAATCAAAGGTTCAGGTGGGATGAAGTTTTGTTTGGACGAAGGTGGGAGTTTCCAGGGAGCCAGCTGGAAGTGCAGAAGGGATGGAAAGCTTTCCCAGGTGGGTCCCACTGGAGGTGTGCTGGAGGCAGGGATGTGCACCCTTTGCTGAAGGAAAAGAACTTGCAGAGGCCACTGCTGAGGCCCTGAAAGGAGCTGAGCTGCTGCAGGGAGAGATGTCCTCCCGTGGGCACGGGGAGCTGCCTTGGCACGGGACGGGAGTGCCCCTGGCCCGGCCTTCTCCTGCTTGAAAATATCACCTGGAGCCCCGGCTCAGGGGGGCTAAATCAGCTGGACTCCGGGCAGCTCTGTCAGCTGCCCCCCAGGGACATGGGTGGGGCTGGGGGATGAGGGCTTTAAATAGCCAATTCTTTGGAACAGATGCCTGTCCCTGTCCCGATGCTGCTGAGCTTCCTTGGACGCTCTGCCCGTTCCTGGCACAGCTGGCGTTCAAGGGGCAGCTCTGCACGGGAATATCCACCCTCCGTGAGGCACTGTGAGGGTATGGCAGCAGGAACTGAGCAGGGAATTGGGGGCTGTGGGATAATTCACGGGAACTAGAAAGCTGACAGTGGGCCCCGAGTCTGGGCGCTGCACAGAGAACAATCTTTGTGCTGCCCTGTCACCATTTTCTTCTCGTTCTTTTTTTTTTTTTTTTTTTTTTTTTTTTCTTTCAGGTGCTGGACTTGCCTCTGTGGATGTGTGCTGAGCTCTCACTGCAGGGGACTGTGAGGCCTGACTGGCTGTGAGTTTGTGTTCTTCTCATCAGGAGAATCAGAAATGATCATTAATTAGACCACAGAAATCTTTTCTGAAACCTTTCCCCTTTCCTGCCCTTTGCTGGTAAGTCTTTTCTTTCTGCCTTTAACTCTACAGCTGTTCCCTGATGTCATTGCCCCGGTCTCACTTCTGTGCAGCTCCTAGCTGGGGAAAGCTCATAATAGAGCTGGTAACAAGTAAGCACTTGTTTCTACACTTCTTTTTCCAAAACTTTCACCAGAACTTAATTTCACTAGTTAGGAAGCATGGTGAGGGGTGCAGGAGGAGCAGGAACAGGGGAGGGAAGCCTTGAGCACTGCAGGCTACAAAGATCTGCGTTTATCAATTTGATTTAGTCCTGCTGTGTTAAGGATACATAAATAGGCAAAATCCAAGGCACAGGGTGAAGTTCCTGTGACAATGCTACTAAGTGTTTATCTTTAATTACTACAGTGTGCCCCATTTCCCTTTAATAAGTGCTCTGATACCCCTGTAGAAACAAACACAACATGGGTGGGACAGTGCACCTCACAACTCCACAAAGAGTGGCACCTCTACCTCGTATGGCAGTGCCATTTTAGTACAGCCCAACTGTCTCACAGCAGAGGGCTGAAGGCCCCTGGGAAAACAATTCTGGCACGCCCCTGAGCCCTTCCCCGGCTCTGTGGGGTGCCCCTGAGCCCTTCCCCGGCTCTGTGTGCCCCAGCTGCCCTGTCACCTCACCCCATGGGCACACTGCTCCCTGCAGCACACACACACTGCTGCCTTCCTGGCAGCTCCCAGGCACCTACCAGCCACGTGTTGGACGGGATCAGGAGGGAAAACAGCCCTTCTGCAGCCATTTTCTGGGCAGCTGGCAGTGATTCACGCACAAGGGGCATGGATACCATCAGTGGGTTCCCCTCAAAGTCTGTCCACATCCAGCAGCACATGGTGGTATTCACCATCTGCATCAGTGACACGCACAGGGAGTTAGGGAGGAGAACTCCTTAGTTCAGCAGGAAGCAGCAGGGCAGGAGAGGGGCTCACTGGGATGGGATGGGATGGGAAGTCACAGTGAGCCTGGCAAATGGCCCCTGCAGTGTGCAGGGAGAGGCTGTGCAAGGAGAATGGCAAAGTGTAACTCAGAATGGCAATTATTAGTAGAGTTTTGGTTGGAAAGGGCATGAAAAATACCCTCACCTGGACAAGAGTTATTTCACTCTGTGATGTATTGACAGGAGTGCCCAAATCCCAGCTGGAGTAACCCTTGTGATGCCATCAGCATTGGGAATGTCTGGCTCTGTGAGTTCTCTATGTGGCAGGGGGTCCCAACTTCAGGGAAATAGTGGGGCCCTTGGAAAGGCAGGAGAGGGAATCCTCAAAGGCCTGAGAGCCTGGTTTCTGACAGAGAACTGTAGTGATGGGAAGACTCAAAGTTCTGAAACTTTTGAAGGTGTTGAGACTTTTGAAAATACTCTTCAAAAGGAATGAATTTGTTATCCACGTGCACTTGGGATCAGGCAGAGAATCCTGAGCTGCAGTTCCAGGTGGAGTGGTTCATGCCAGACCCTTGTAGCCCTGGAACAGCATTTTTGATGTGAAGTCCCTGTAAGACTCTGAGAAGAAACTTAGACTGAGATTTGTTGGTGTCGCTGCACGCTCTGAGGGTAGAGAGGGCCAAGAGCTGACACACTGTCAGTCATTTCCAGCTGTGTTACCTGTGATTTCACACAGAACTGGCACTGTGATTTGTGGCTGCTGGTGTCAAGGTGACCAAGAAGTCTGTAGAAGGGGATTCCAGTGGAGGGGTTGGAAAGGCAAAGGGCTGTGCTGGGTGCCCCACCTTGGCAGCAGCTCTGGGGTCTCAGGCTGGCAGCCCTCCTCAGCTTTTCCAAAAGGGATAAATCACTTTAATGTGTGAAGGGAAATAAAGTAGTATTTTACTGTTAAATTAACTTATAGATCAAATGTCTTGCAATGTGCTCGCAGTCCTTCAGAATTTTCTCCAGGTAACATTTGCTGAAGGACACCTTTCAGATCCCAGTCCCCCTTAAAGCAGCTTGGGATGCTCAAACTTAGAGGGCTTTTCCAGTTGTAGGAACAAGGAAAATGCAGTCTGCCCAGCTCCTGACCCAGAGGAGTGTCCGTAGCAGCAGAGGGTGGCAGCCCAGGGTGACCAGCACCTTGCCATTGCAGGTGGCACCCGGGTGGGTCTGGAGCGTTGTCTTCTGGTTGCAACCCCATTGTTTTGTTGTGATCCCGCGTTCAGGATCCTGGGAGGAGCAGCTGTCTGGAGGCAGGGAAGGGCAGTCCCAGCATGGTCCTGTAGAAGCTTTCCTGTCATCCTCCTGGTGCTCCTCAGAGCTGTAGATGGAAAGAAGTGGGCTGTGCTGTGCCACTGCCAGCATCTCCACTGCCCCTTGCTGGGTGATTCTCTTGCACCAAAGCAGGACAGTTCTGCCCCCTTCACCTTCTCATTAAATCAGAGTCTAGGAAAAATGTTACTCCCTCCAGATTTAGAAGTGTGATACCTCAGCTGTCTGTGCAGAATTTCCAAACAGTAACTTGGGGTGTCATTGCCAAAAACTTTGGGTTCCTTTACCCACCAGGCCGTGTCTCCAATCCCAGCCCACGTTCCAATGAACGTGTCACTCACTCCTGCAGACGTTGCCATCAAAGCAGTGCAGATTCCCTGGGTTCTGGGGTGCTTCTGTGTTTTTGAGTGGATGTTTTCAGCTTAACAGTGTGTTGGGGCTGGGGAGGGTGGGGAGACACAAGCCTTTGCTAACCCTGACAGAGCTGAGCAGTGCTAGGGAGAGAAAAACCAAGAGAAATTCACGGTGTGGTAGCAGAGAAGCCGTGGGATCATTTCTTTTGTTATTTGCAGATAAGAAAATGACCCAGTGGGAAGAGCCCAGGCTGCAGAACCCAGCCATCATCACAGGCCCAGTAAGTAGAGCTGTGGGATCCTGCAGGAAATGCCTGACTGGGGCACAGCTGGAAGGAGCAGCAGCCCCTGCCTGCTCCTGGGCTCAGGGGTGGGCAGCCTGGGAAGCAGGAGCTCTCTGCCCACATCTAAGGCAGAGGAAGCTGGGGATGTCACAGCAGGCTCTGGGCAGCCTCCCTGCTTGCTCAGGGTTTGGGGATGCCTAAGGGGAAGTGCCCCTGTTTGCCTTACCTGGGTCATTCCTGGCAGTAGCGTTTCACTGGGCTGGCACATTGTTCTATTTATTTGAGGATCTCTGGACCATAAAGAGCTGTTTGCACTTGGGAGGAGAGAGGTGGGCCCATGTGGATTCAAAGTGGGGAAAAAAAGGCTCTGTGTGTAAATTCACCTTTAGCAGCGTGTCCATGGAGTGTATCTGTAATTAAATTCGGTACCTGTACTTGCCTTTGTACACCTTGCTGTCTTTTGCTGTGAATAAAAACATTCATTCAATAAAGTTAAGTCGCCCCTAGTCAAGATACCCCACGTCTTCCCCTTGGCTCCTGTCTTTCTTTTTCATATTTGCTGTAGCATTAACTCTATTTCTTTTTCTCTCTATTTCTTTTCTTTTTCTCTGGATTTCTTTTTCTCTCTATTTCTGTCTGACTCTATTTCTCTTTCCCTGTTTCTAGTAGTCTCTAACTCTGGTTTTTTTTCTTTTTCACTCTTTCTTTTTTTTTTTCTCTCTAACCTTTTTCTAACTTTCTTTTCCTTTCTAGCTGTACAATTTAAAAAACAGCAATACAAATTTTCAGGCTCCTTGCAAGTAAAAAAAAAAAACAAAACACCAAAAAACCTTATGTTATTATTTAAATAAAATTATTTACACCTCAGGAGCCTGAAATTTTCTACTGCTGCACCAGACATACATATTTTTTCTCCTTTTTCATATATGCCAGGTAGGGCCCCTCATTAATACTCCAGATGGCAGTGACTAATAATTACCTTGATTGAACATTACATGCCTACTCTGGAGTACTAATGAAAGTAGTTATTAGTTAGTTGGGCAGTTAATTCAATATTTAGCTAAGTAGCCAATTTCTCGGTGCACCACCACGCCTGTCACTCACCCAAAGATCCACTTCTCACACAAGCCCAGCCCGTCACAACCCCAGCCCCGGTCCCTCGACACGTGGGGGCCCCAGGGTGTCACCTGCACATCACGGCATCTCCTGTGCCCGAGCGCCTCCGGAGGGACCCTGAGGCCATCCCCAGCGCTGATCCCGTCCCTCCCGAGGGACCCTGAGGCCATCCCCAGCGCTGACCCGTCCTTCCCGAGGGACCCTGAGGCCATCCCCAGCGCTGACCCTGTCCCTCCCGTGTCCGTCCCCCTGGGACGCTCCCCCAGCCCCGCCCCAGCCCCGCCCCTGCCCCGCGCCCCAGCCCTGGCTGCGCACCCGCCGCTAACGCCGCCTTGTGGGCACAGCGCGGTACTGCAGCCGCTGCCGAGCACTGCCAGAGCGCCGGCTCGGGGGTGGCTGCAGTACCGCGCTCTGCCCACAAGGCGGCAGCACTGCCGCCCTTCCCACGCTCGCAGCCGCGGCCGCTCTCGCAGCCCGAACTCGGCGTCACCCTCCCCTCTATTCACACACACCCCCCGCTCCCCGCTCCATCCGGGCAGCGCCGGCGGGGACGCCGCTGCAATCCGGATCTCCGGCGAGGAGAACAGCATTGCTGCCCTGCCGGATTGAGAAATCCGATTCCTTGCAGAGATTGAGGGGATAGGGAGCTGATCCTCAGGCTGGCTTTTGGTAGCGGCAATTGGGTGAGATGGGGAGAGGGGATATTCTCCCGGATCCGTTAAAGCCAGCTCTGCTGGGTTTGGGTATCTCTCTCCAAAAACTGATCCCGCTGAAGGGGGCTTGAGGAAGCAGCGGGATGCCCTGGGGGCTGTGCTGGAACCCCCAGCCCCGGTGAGGAATGCTGGGCAGTGCCGGCTCCGAGGGGACCCGGAACAGGGAGCAGCCCCGCTTCGGCCCCGGGAGAGGGGGCGGGCCGCGAGCGATGGCCCCGCCCCAGCCCGGGCAGGACGAGGCGCCGGGGAGGGAGCGGGCGGGGCCGGGCGGGGATTGAGGGGAGGGGCCGGGCGGGGATTGAGGGGCGGGGCCGGGCCCGACTCAGGTGCGCGGGGCCCCAGTGCGGCTGCGCGGGCCGGGGCCTATTTCTATGCGGCCGATCCGCTGCCGGCCCGTTCCATTCGGGAACACTCGTGCTGGGATGCGGCGGGATCCTCGTCGGAGCGCTGTGCCAGGGACAGCTCCCGGTTCTGCGCGAATCCTGGGGCGCTCAGGTAGGACCAGGGTCGGGTCTAGGTTTTGGCGGTATTGGCTGGGGGTTCCAGGCGGTGCCGCCTCTCCCCGGGCAGGCAGGGTGCGGGTAGCGGGGCCGGGATCGGGATCGCCGCAGGCAGCAGCAGCAGCCGCCCCGGACGGGCGCTGGGGCTGAGCCCGGCGCTGCCGCTCCCATTCCGTTCCGGCGGCCGCGGCACTCTGGACACGGTCCCGCTGTGGCCGCGGGGAGCCGGGGCTCTGCCGGTAACCGCGCCCGGAAGAACGGCGGCGGGATCTCCCCGTGTAGACGCTGCATCGCGGCTGGAGCCGGCCGGGGCGCGGGGAGCGCCGTGCCAGCCCTGGGAGCCCCAAATCCCGCCGCTCCCGGTGCCCCCGTCCCGCAGAGGCCCCGTAGCCCTGAGCGCGGAGCAGCGCCCGGCTCCCCGTTCCCGTGCGCGCACAGCCCCGGGGCTGCTGCCCGCGCACCCCTGCGGAACGAGCGGGGCTGGGGCGCGGGACGAGCCGCTCGGCGGGGCCGGGCACGGTTCTGCTCGGGCTGTTTCTCATTCACCTGCCAGATGGGATGCTCCCCCTCTCCCTTGCTTTGCAACTCCAAGAAGCTCTGCAATGGCAAAGCCTCTTTTATTAAAATTCGGCTGCGGCTTTTCCTCTTTGCTTCCAGGACACAGGATATACTGGGATTGAGAGGGTTCCTAAAATCCGACTCTCGAGGACACGGCCCGTGGGAGAATTGAACTTACAACCTTGGCACTACCTGGACTGTGCTCCGACTGACTGAGCCCTCTGCATCACAGGTATGAAACTCCCAAGGATGGGAATCCTTGGCTCCAGCAAGCTGCACAGAGGCCTCAGTGCCTCCCACTCACTGCCAGCAATACTCCTTGGTGTTTCTGTGTGTCCCAGCTGCGAGGGGCAGGAGGAGGCCAGGAGTCCCCGAAAGGCGTCCGGCACCTCTTGTCCATGGGCCCTCGGGGCAGGGGCTGTGCCTGCAGCGTCCTGCCCGTGCCGAGCGCACGGCCCGGGATGGGCGCTGGGTACCCGGCCGGCGCTGGCACGGACACGGCTCAAGGGCTGCCCGTGGCTCCCGGGCCAGGGGCTGCTCTGAGCAGGCTCCTGGAGACGCTGCAGCCTGGATACAGGCCACTGACAGCCCAAAAGCAGCCCAAGGAGCAGCTGGCGTGTCCTGGTGATGGTGGCACTGGCTGCGTGCAGAGGGGCTCAGACAGCAATTCCTGGTTCCAGCCTCCCAGAGCTCCCAGGCAGCTGCCAGGTATGTCCTGTCCACCCCAATTGCCTTCCCTTCCCTTCCCTTCCCTTCCCTTCCTTCCTTCCCTTCCCTTCCGCCTGAGGCCTCGTTCAGCAGCAGCAGCACTAAAGCCAAGGCAATCTTGCCTCACAGCTATTAAATGCCAACCGACAGCCTGCAGAGATGCCTTCAAATCAAAGGTTCAGGTGGGATGAAGTTTTGTTTGGACGAAGGTGGGAGTTTCCAGGGAGCCAGCTGGAAGTGCAGAAGGGATGGAAAGCTTTCCCAGGTGGGTCCCACTGGAGGTGTGCTGGAGGCAGGGATGTGCACCCTTTGCTGAAGGAAAAGAACTTGCAGAGGCCACTGCTGAGGCCCTGAAAGGAGCTGAGCTGCTGCAGGGAGAGATGTCCTCCCGTGGGCACGGGGAGCTGCCTTGGCACGGGACGGGAGTGCCCCTGGCCCGGCCTTCTCCTGCTTGAAAATATCACCTGGAGCCCCGGCTCAGGGGGGCTAAATCAGCTGGACTCCGGGCAGCTCTGTCAGCTGCCCCCCAGGGACATGGGTGGGGCTGGGGGATGAGGGCTTTAAATAGCCAATTCTTTGGAACAGATGCCTGTCCCTGTCCCGATGCTGCTGAGCTTCCTTGGACGCTCTGCCCGTTCCTGGCACAGCTGGCGTTCAAGGGGCAGCTCTGCACGGGAATATCCACCCTCCGTGAGGCACTGTGAGGGTATGGCAGCAGGAACTGAGCAGGGAATTGGGGGCTGTGGGATAATTCACGGGAACTAGAAAGCTGACAGTGGGCCCCGAGTCTGGGCGCTGCACAGAGAACAATCTTTGTGCTGCCCTGTCACCATTTTCTTCTCGTTCTTTTTTTTTTTTTTTTTTTTTTTTTTTCTTTCAGGTGCTGGACTTGCCTCTGTGGATGTGTGCTGAGCTCTCACTGCAGGGGACTGTGAGGCCTGACTGGCTGTGAGTTTGTGTTCTTCTCATCAGGGGAATCAGAAATGATCATTAATTAGACCACAGAAATCTTTTCTGAAACCTTTCCCCTTTCCTGCCCTTTGCTGGTAAGTCTTTTCTTTCTGCCTTTAACTCTACAGCTGTTCCCTGATGTCATTGCCCCGGTCTCACTTCTGTGCAGCTCCTAGCTGGGGAAAGCTCATAATAGAGCTGGTAACAAGTAAGCACTTGTTTCTACACTTCTTTTTCCAAAACTTTCACCAGAACTTAATTTCACTAGTTAGGAAGCATGGTGAGGGGTGCAGGAGGAGCAGGAACAGGGGAGGGAAGCCTTGAGCACTGCAGGCTACAAAGATCTGCGTTTATCAATTTGATTTAGTCCTGCTGTGTTAAGGATACATAAATAGGCAAAATCCAAGGCACAGGGTGAAGTTCCTGTGACAATGCTACTAAGTGTTTATCTTTAATTACTCAGTGTGCCCCATTTCCCTTTAATAAGTGCTCTGATACCCCTGTAGAAACAAACACAACATGGGTGGGACAGTGCACCTCACAACTCCACAAAGAGTGGCACCTCTACCTCGTATGGCAGTGCCATTTTAGTACAGCCCAACTGTCTCACAGCAGAGGGCTGAAGGCCCCTGGGAAAACAATTCTGGCACGCCCCTGAGCCCTTCCCCGGCTCTGTGGGGTGCCCCTGAGCCCTTCCCCGGCTCTGTGTGCCCCAGCTGCCCTGTCACCTCACCCCATGGGCACACTGCTCCCTGCAGCACACACACACTGCTGCCTTCCTGGCAGCTCCCAGGCACCTACCAGCCACGTGTTGGACGGGATCAGGAGGGAAAACAGCCCTTCTGCAGCCATTTTCTGGGCAGCTGGCAGTGATTCACGCACAAGGGGCATGGATACCATCAGTGGGTTCCCCTCAAAGTCTGTCCACGTTCAGCAGCACATGGTGGTATTCACCATCTGCATCAGTGACACGCACAGGGAGTTAGGGAGGAGAACTCCTTAGTTCAGCAGGAAGCAGCAGGGCAGGAGAGGGGAGAGGGGCTCACTGGGATGGGATGGGATGGGAAGTCACAGTGAGCCTGGCAAATGGCCCCTGCAGTGTGCAGGGAGAGGCTGTGCAAGGAGAATGGCAAAGTGTAACTCAGAATGGCAATTATTAGTAGAGTTTTGGTTGGAAAGGGCATGAAAAATACCCTCACCTGGACAAGAGTTATTTCACTCTGTGATGTATTGACAGGAGTGCCCAAATCCCAGCTGGAGTAACCCTTGTGATGCCATCAGCATTGGGAATGTCTGGCTCTGTGAGTTCTCTATGTGGCAGGGGGTCCCAACTTCAGGGAAATAGTGGGGCCCTTGGAAAGGCAGGAGAGGGAATCCTCAAAGGCCTGAGAGCCTGGTTTCTGACAGAGAACTGTAGTGATGGGAAGACTCAAAGTTCTGAAACTTTTGAAGGTGTTGAGACTTTTGAAAATACTCTTCAAAAGGAATGAATTTGTTATCCACGTGCACTTGGGATCAGGCAGAGAATCCTGAGCTGCAGTTCCAGGTGGAGTGGTTCATGCCAGACCCTTGTAGCCCTGGAACAGCATTTTTGATGTGAAGTCCCTGTAAGACTCTGAGAAGAAACTTAGACTGAGATTTGTTGGTGTCGCTGCACGCTCTGAGGGTAGAGAGGGCCAAGAGCTGACACACTGTCAGTCATTTCCAGCTGTGTTACCTGTGATTTCACACAGAACTGGCACTGTGATTTGTGGCTGCTGGTGTCAAGGTGACCAAGAAGTCTGTAGAAGGGGATTCCAGTGGAGGGGTTGGAAAGGCAAAGGGCTGTGCTGGGTGCCCCACCTTGGCAGCAGCTCTGGGGTCTCAGGCTGGCAGCCCTCCTCAGCTTTTCCAAAAGGGATAAATCACTTTAATGTGTGAAGGGAAATAAAGTAGTATTTTACTGTTAAATTAACTTATAGATCAAATGTCTTGCAATGTGCTCGCAGTCCTTCAGAATTTTCTCCAGGTAACATTTGCTGAAGGACACCTTTCAGATCCCAGTCCCCCTTAAAGCAGCTTGGGATGCTCAAACTTAGAGGGCTTTTCCAGTTGTAGGAACAAGGAAAATGCAGTCTGCCCAGCTCCTGACCCAGAGGAGTGTCCGTAGCAGCAGAGGGTGGCAGCCCAGGGTGACCAGCACCTTGCCATTGCAGGTGGCACCCGGGTGGGTCTGGAGCGTTGTCTTCTGGTTGCAACCCCATTGTTTTGTTGTGATCCCGCGTTCAGGATCCTGGGAGGAGCAGCTGTCTGGAGGCAGGGAAGGGCAGTCCCAGCATGGTCCTGTAGAAGCTTTCCTGTCATCCTCCTGGTGCTCCTCAGAGCTGTAGATGGAAAGAAGTGGGCTGTGCTGTGCCACTGCCAGCATCTCCACTGCCCCTTGCTGGGTGATTCTCTTGCACCAAAGCAGGACAGTTCTGCCCCCTTCACCTTCTCATTAAATCAGAGTCTAGGAAAAATGTTACTCCCTCCAGATTTAGAAGTGTGATACCTCAGCTGTCTGTGCAGAATTTCCAAACAGTAACTTGGGGTGTCATTGCCAAAAACTTTGGGTTCCTTTACCCACCAGGCCGTGTCTCCAATCCCAGCCCACGTTCCAATGAACGTGTCACTCACTCCTGCAGACGTTGCCATCAAAGCAGTGCAGATTCCCTGGGTTCTGGGGTGCTTCTGTGTTTTTGAGTGGATGTTTTCAGCTTAACAGTGTGTTGGGGCTGGGGAGGGTGGGGAGACACAAGCCTTTGCTAACCCTGACAGAGCTGAGCAGTGCTAGGGAGAGAAAAACCAAGAGAAATTCACGGTGTGGTAGCAGAGAAGCCGTGGGATCATTTCTTTTGTTATTTGCAGATAAGAAAATGACCCAGTGGGAAGAGCCCAGGCTGCAGAACCCAGCCATCATCACAGGCCCAGTAAGTAGAGCTGTGGGATCCTGCAGGAAATGCCTGACTGGGGCACAGCTGAAGGAGCAGCAGCCCCTGCCTGCTCCTGGGCTCAGGGGTGGGCAGCCTGGGAAGCAGGAGCTCTCTGCCCACATCTAAGGCAGAGGAAGCTGGGGATGTCACAGCAGGCTCTGGGCAGCCTCCCTGCTTGCTCAGGGTTTGGGGATGCCTAAGGGGAAGTGCCCCTGTTTGCCTTACCTGGGTCATTCCTGGCAGTAGCGTTTCACTGGGCTGGCACATTGTTCTATTTATTTGAGGATCTCTGGACCATAAAGAGCTGTTTGCACTTGGGAGGAGAGAGGTGGGCCCATGTGGATTCAAAGTGGGGAAAAAAAGGCTCTGTGTGTAAATTCACCTTTAGCAGCGTGTCCATGGAGTGTATCTGTAATTAAATTCGGTACCTGTACTTGCCTTTGTACACCTTGCCTGTCTTTTGCTGTGAATAAAAACATTCATTCAATAAAGTTAAGTCGCCCCTAGTCAAGATACCCCACGTCTTCCCCTTGGCTCCTGTCTTTCTTTTTCATATTTGCTGTAGCATTAACTCTATTTCTTTTTCTCTCTATTTCTTTTCTTTTTCTCTGGATTTCTTTTTCTCTCTATTTCTGTCTGACTCTATTTCTCTTTCCCTGTTTCTAGTAGTCTCTAACTCTGGTTTTTTTTCTTTTTCACTCTTTCTTTTTTTTTTCTCTCTAACCTTTTTCTAACTTTCTTTTCCTTTCTAGCTGTACAATTTAAAAAACAGCAATACAAATTTTCAGGCTCCTTGCAAGTAAAAAAAAAAAACAAAACACCAAAAAACCTTATGTTATTATTTAAATAAAATTATTTACACCTCAGGAGCCTGAAATTTTCTACTGCTGCACCAGACATACATATTTTTTCTCCTTTTTCATATATGCCAGGTAGGGCCCCTCATTAATACTCCAGATGGCAGTGACTAATAATTACCTTGATTGAACATTACATGCCTACTCTGGAGTACTAATGAAAGTAGTTATTAGTTAGTTGGCAGTTAATTCAATATTTAGCTAACTAGCCAATTTCTCGGTGCACCACCACGCCTGTCACTCACCCAAAGATCCACTTCTCACACAAGCCCAGCCCGTCACAACCCCAGCCCCGGTCCCTCGACACGTGGGGGGCCCCAGGGTGTCACCTGCACATCACGGCATCTCCTGTGCCCGAGCGCCTCCGGAGGGACCCTGAGGCCATCCCCAGCGCTGATCCCGTCCCTCCCGAGGGACCCTGAGGCCATCCCCAGCGCTGACCCGTCCTTCCCGAGGGACCCTGAGGCCATCCCCAGCGCTGACCCTGTCCCTCCCGTGTCCGTCCCCCTGGGACGCTCCCCCTGCCCCGCGCCCCAGCCCTGGCTGCGCACCCGCCGCTAACGCCGCCTTGTGGGCACAGCGCGGTACTGCAGCCGCTGCCGAGCACTGCCAGAGCGCCGGCTCGGGGGTGGCTGCAGTACCGCGCTCTGCCCACAAGGCGGCAGCACTGCCGCCCTTCCCACGCTCGCAGCCGCGGCCGCTCTCGCAGCCCGAACTCGGCGTCACCCTCCCCTCTATTCACACACACTCCCCGCTCCATCCGGGCAGCGCCGGCGGGGACGCCGCTGCAATCCGGATCTCCGGCGAGGAGAACAGCATTGCTGCCCTGCCGGATTGAGAAATCCGATTCCTTGCAGAGATTGAGGGGATAGGGAGCTGATCCTCAGGCTGGCTTTTGGTAGCGGCAATTGGGTGAGATGGGGAGAGGGGATATTCTCCCGGATCCGTTAAAGCCAGCTCTGCTGGGTTTGGGTATCTCTCTCCAAAAACTGATCCCGCTGAAGGGGGCTTGAGGAAGCAGCGGGATGCCCTGGGGGCTGTGCTGGAACCCCCAGCCCCGGTGAGGAATGCTGGGCAGTGCCGGCTCCGAGGGGACCCGGAACAGGGAGCAGCCCCGCTTCGGCCCCGGGAGAGGGGGCGGGCCGCGAGCGATGGCCCCGCCCCAGCCCGGGCAGGACGAGGCGCCGGGGAGGGAGCGGGCGGGGCCGGGCGGGGATTGAGGGGAGGGGCCGGGCGGGGATTGAGGGGCGGGGCCGGGCCCGACTCAGGTGCGCGGGGCCCCAGTGCGGCTGCGCGGGCCGGGGCCTATTTCTATGCGGCCGATCCGCTGCCGGCCCGTTCCATTCGGGAACACTCGTGCTGGGATGCGGCGGGATCCTCGTCGGAGCGCTGTGCCAGGGACAGCTCCCGGTTCTGCGCGAATCCTGGGGCGCTCAGGTAGGACCAGGGTCGGGTCTAGGTTTTGGCGGTATTGGCTGGGGGTTCCAGGCGGTGCCGCCTCTCCCCGGGCAGGCAGGGTGCGGGTAGCGGGGCCGGGATCGGGATCGCCGCAGGCAGCAGCAGCAGCCGCCCCGGACGGGCGCTGGGGCTGAGCCCGGCGCTGCCGCTCCCATTCCGTTCCGGCGGCCGCGGCACTCTGGACACGGTCCCGCTGTGGCCGCGGGGAGCCGGGGCTCTGCCGGTAACCGCGCCCGGAAGAACGGCGGCGGGATCTCCCCGTGTAGACGCTGCATCGCGGCTGGAGCCGGCCGGGGCGCGGGGAGCGCCGTGCCAGCCCTGGGAGCCCCAAATCCCGCCGCTCCCGGTGCCCCCGTCCCGCAGAGGCCCCGTAGCCCTGAGCGCGGAGCAGCGCCCGGCTCCCCGTTCCCGTGCGCGCACAGCCCCGGGGCTGCTGCCCGCGCACCCCTGCGGAACGAGCGGGGCTGGGGCGCGGGACGAGCCGCTCGGCGGGGCCGGGCACGGTTCTGCTCGGGCTGTTTCTCATTCACCTGCCAGATGGGATGCTCCCCCTCTCCCTTGCTTTGCAACTCCAAGAAGCTCTGCAATGGCAAAGCCTCTTTTATTAAAATTCGGCTGCGGCTTTTCCTCTTTGCTTCCAGGACACAGGATATACTGGGATTGAGAGGGTTCCTAAAATCCGACTCTCGAGGACACGGCCCGTGGGAGAATTGAACTTACAACCTTGGCACTACCTGGACTGTGCTCCGACTGACTGAGCCCTCTGCATCACAGGTATGAAACTCCCAAGGATGGGAATCCTTGGCTCCAGCAAGCTGCACAGAGGCCTCAGTGCCTCCCACTCACTGCCAGCAATACTCCTTGGTGTTTCTGTGTGTCCCAGCTGCGAGGGGCAGGAGGAGGCCAGGAGTCCCCGAAAGGCGTCCGGCACCTCTTGTCCATGGGCCCTCGGGGCAGGGGCTGTGCCTGCAGCGTCCTGCCCGTGCCGAGCGCACGGCCCGGGATGGGCGCTGGGTGCCCGGCCGGCGCTGGCACGGACACGGCTCAAGGGCTGCCCGTGGCTCCCGGGCCAGGGGCTGCTCTGAGCAGGCTCCTGGAGACGCTGCAGCCTGGATACAGGCCACTGACAGCCCAAAAGCAGCCCAAGGAGCAGCTGGCGTGTCCTGGTGATGGTGGCACTGGCTGCGTGCAGAGGGGCTCAGACAGCAATTCCTGGTTCCAGCCTCCCAGAGCTCCCAGGCAGCTGCCAGGTATGTCCTGTCCACCCCAATTGCCTTCCCTTCCCTTCCCTTCCTGCCTGAGGCCTCGTTCAGCAGCAGCAGCACTAAAGCCAAGGCAATCTTGCCTCACAGCTATTAAATGCCAACCGACAGCCTGCAGAGATGCCTTCAAATCAAAGGTTCAGGTGGGATGAAGTTTTGTTTGGACGAAGGTGGGAGTTTCCAGGGAGCCAGCTGGAAGTGCAGAAGGGATGGAAAGCTTTCCCAGGTGGGTCCCACTGGAGGTGTGCTGGAGGCAGGGATGTGCACCCTTTGCTGAAGGAAAAGAACTTGCAGAGGCCACTGCTGAGGCCCTGAAAGGAGCTGAGCTGCTGCAGGGAGAGATGTCCTCCCGTGGGCACGGGGAGCTGCCTTGGCACGGGACGGGAGTGCCCCTGGCCCGGCCTTCTCCTGCTTGAAAATATCACCTGGAGCCCCGGCTCAGGGGGGCTAAATCAGCTGGACTCCGGGCAGCTCTGTCAGCTGCCCCCCAGGGACATGGGTGGGGCTGGGGGATGAGGGCTTTAAATAGCCAATTCTTTGGAACAGATGCCTGTCCCTGTCCCGATGCTGCTGAGCTTCCTTGGACGCTCTGCCCGTTCCTGGCACAGCTGGCGTTCAAGGGGCAGCTCTGCACGGGAATATCCACCCTCCGTGAGGCACTGTGAGGGTATGGCAGCAGGAACTGAGCAGGGAATTGGGGGCTGTGGGATAATTCACGGGAACTAGAAAGCTGACAGTGGGCCCCGAGTCTGGGCGCTGCACAGAGAACAATCTTTGTGCTGCCCTGTCACCATTTTCTTCTCGTTCTTTTTTTTTTTTTTTTTTTTTTTTCTTTCAGGTGCTGGACTTGCCTCTGTGGATGTGCGCTGAGCTCTCACTGCAGGGGACTGTGAGGCCTGACTGGCTGTGAGTTTGTGTTCTTCTCTCAGGGGAATCAGAAATGATCATTAATTAGACCACAGAAATCTTTTCTGAAACCTTTCCCCTTTCCTGCCCTTTGCTGGTAAGTCTTTTCTTTCTGCCTTTAACTCTACAGCTGTTCCCTGATGTGATTTCCCCTGCCTCACTTCTGTGCAGCTCCTAGCTGGGGAAAACTGGGATAACTTAGAGGGGACAGAGGTGAAACTTTTAGCTGGATTTTTCTAAAATTTTCTAATGATACTGAAATTATTTCCAATTGCCCCAGTGAGGAGAACACCAACTTGCAGGCATCAAAAGCTCCAAACTCGTTTAATTGAGGTAGGTCCAAGGAAAAATCCAGCCATGCCAGGCTGAGGCTGGAGCCTGCTCATAATTCATTATTGGTGTCTGCTGCAGTCTAGGAATAGCTCTCTCATTTGTCACTTGCTTGATCTGCTTTTATATCCCTGATTCAAATGGAGTTAGGCAAACTTCATGTTTGCTATTAGGCTATGAAGAAGCCTATTGTAACCAGCAAATGCTTTTCTTAGATGGAAATGTGCATGCAAAATACAAAGAGCTTTGATACTGAGATTTTTTTTTTCCCCCCCCCCCCTGAGGTTCAAGTATTTTATCATTTTAATAGCATTCCATTTTCCTGTTGCACTCATTTTTAGAGTGCATCTTTTGTATTAGCTCTGAGTAGCATAATTCCTTCCAAATTCCTGTGGCACTATTACCATAACTATGCAATTAGCTACAGCTGGATGTAGCAGAGGTGAACACTAAATAGTTTTGTTGGCAGGAGGCCCAGTGTCTTTTAACCCAGACACCTTCTTTACTGATGCCTGGTTTGTTACTCTGCTTTAGGGAGTATGGGGAACTTCAGATACAAAGAAGAGAATTTAAAAGTTATAATTGTACAAGTTTGTTATGCAAAAAGGTGCTGAAGGTGCTGTGGATCTGTTTTGGATTGTTATTTGTGTTTTGTTAGGTTTTTTGTTTTGTTCTGTGGTTTTTTTTTTTTTTTTGTTTTTTTTTTTGTTTTTTTTTTTGTGTGTGTGTGTGTTGGGTTTTTTTTTTTTTCCCACCTATCTTTTCCCTAGCTTGAAGAAACTTGAAGAAGGAATTTGGATATATAAAAACAAGCTGAGAAGAGCATCAGTGTGTTCACTGGCAGCACGGGCTGGGATGAGGGCTGAGCAGGACCCAAGCTGCAGCACATCATCCATTCAGCTTTCACCTCATGTTTTATCACGGCCTTTATGAGACAGATGTGAATCGATGAGTCCCAGGCCGAGCCGTGCCCGTGCCCCGTTCTGTTGGAGCTGGTGCTTTCCTGACACATTCACCAGCCACACTCTGTAAAAAATACTCCTGGGTCTGCTGCTGTTCCTCTTCCTGCTTTATATTCAATTTTCCACCCCTTCTCTCCTCTCTGTCCGCTGTGTCTTTTGTGTTCCTTTCTTGGCCTGTGTGCTCCCCATCCCATTCCCTTTCACTGCTTCACTCTCTCTTGTTCTTCTTTTTCTTTTTTGAAATGAATACTCAATATTTATGTAATATCTCTTACTCAATCCCTCTCCCTGTTCTGTCCTACTTTTTGCCTCTGTCTCACTTGCTGCCTGCATCTTTATTTCTCCTTTCTTCCTCTCCTTGTCCCTCTGTCCTGCACCGTGACTGTGTTTCTTTGTCCCTGTCACTGTCCCTTTGCCTGTACCTGTGTGCACCTGCTCCTGCCCAGTGCTCCTCCCTGACCGTCCCCTCTCTTGGTGAGCCTCTGTCCTGCTGGCCGTGCCTCTCTGTCTCCGTCCCTGTGCTGCTCCTTGGCCGCGTTTGCCCGCCCTGGCACGTGCCGCGGTCGATTCCTCTGCGGGTTCTTGTTTCCCTCTTTGTATCCCTCAGTCATTGCTGCGTGTTTGGCACCGTGTTTCATTCTGCGTCCTTCTCCGTGCCTCGCTCGTGTTCCTGTTTTATTCTGTGTGGCTCTGTGGAGCTCCCCGTGCCGGTGGTTCCCACGGGTGTGTCCCATTTGCTGTCCCTGTTCTTTTTTAATCCCTCTCTGTGTGCGGCCCATTCACCATCCCAGGTGTTTTTTGGTTTTTTTTCCATTTCATCCTGCGCCTTGATCTTAGTTTTCTTGCTGTGTCCTCTCTGCTGGCGCTCCCTCTTCTGCCCCTTGTTGCCTGTGTCTGCGGGGCTGAGAAGGAACTTCAGCCCTTCTGGGGGCTGTCCCCCACTTCCTTGCGTGAGCAGAGTCCCTTTTTGGGGGGATGGACCGTGGGAAGGGTTCGAATAAAGTGCCGTGCTCCTGCCCGAGGCAGTTGTAGTTGTTGTGTGCCTTCTTTGGGGGTGAGGAAAAAAGGCTGAGGGGGACAGGGGGTGGAGACTCGGGGGCTCCCGTGTCCTTTGGGGCACCCCAAGGTCCCGAGGAGAGGGAGCCACGCTGCGGTGAAGGGGCAGGGGAGTGGGGAATGGGGGGGTGGTGCCGGGTGCCGTCCCCCAGAGGGACCCAAGAGTGCCAGAACATTCACAGGGAGGGCTGGGTGTAGAAGGCAGGAAAATATAAATATAAAAAATACCTAACTACAGCTTAAATAAATGTTTTATTTGGTTAGAGAAGGGTTTTTTAATAGATAATCTAAATATAAAATAAAAATAATAGAAAAATAAAAATATATTTATATAAATATAAAATATATACAAATAGAAGTAACAACTTTATATTAAATATATAAATAATGCAAATATATAGTGTATGAATATAAATTATATATATGAGATTAGAAATACGCAAATAATATAGTTTAAAATAAATGTTTTTTTTTGTTTTATTTGGTAAAGGCAGGTTTTTTTATAATTAATACAAGCAAAATAAATACACAAATATACAATAAGTTTATAAAGACATAAAAGTAGAAGTATTTGTGCATACATGAATATATGGAAGTAAATACATAACTATATAGATCAATATAAATGTAGGATATAAATAATATATACTTCTGGTATAATATATTTATAATATAGATACATTGATTGCAGACATAAAAATGAAAAATATAAATAGAAACATTTAAATATAGTTTAAAATAAAGGGGTTTTTTGTTTGTATTTGGGTAAAGGTGGGGCTTTTAAATAAAATTAGAAACATACACATATATAATATATAAAGATATATGCATAAAATAGAAATGAATTTTAACAATATAAATATTATGTGTACAATAAATAATAAAAATAATATTGTGTATATGTTATAATGCAACCTTAATTGAAAATATAAAATGTGTATAGATTGTGAATGTGAATATAAATTAAATATTAATAGATTTTTATTTAAAGGGGTTTTTTTATTATTTGCTTTTAGTTTTGGTCGGGGTGTTTTGGGGGCATTCTTTTCGGAGGATTTTTTGAAGGGATGGGACTCGTTGCTTTTTGCCTTCGCTTCTCTCTCTGTCCCCAAAGCGCCGCAGCCCCGGGCTGAGCTCGGCGCAGTGCTGCCGCCTTGTGGGCACAGCGCGGTACTGCAGCCAGCCCAGAGCCGGCAATGGCAGTGCTGCCGCCTTGTGGACACAGCGCGGTACTGCAGCCAGCCCCGAGGCGGCAATGGCAGTGCTGCCGCCTTGTGGGCACAGCGCGGTACTGCAGCCAGCCCCGAGCCGGCAATGGTAGTGCTGCCGCCTTGTGGACACAGCGCGGTACTGCAGCCAGCCCCGAGGCGGCAATGGCAGTGCTGCCGCCTTGTGGGCACAGCGCGGTACTGCTGCCAGCCCCGAGCCGGCCCCTGGCAGCGCTGCCGCCTTGTGGGCACAGCGCGGTACTGCGCGCGTGCCCTTCCGATGATGGGAGCGAGCGCGTGCCGGGACGCTGCCCTGTAGGACTGACGCCACGCTGCGGAAGTGGCCTCTGCCAGTACTAGAGATGGCGGCCGAGAAGGGCGGAAGTGACGTCTTGCCACTCTCAAGATGGCGGTTTGGCCGGCACTCGTTTGACCTTCTATATATGGCGGCAGTTCCGGGTACCACAACAAAGATGGCAGCCGGGCCGGAAGTGGCCTCTGCCAGTACTAGAGATGGCGGCCGAGACGGGCGGAAGTGACGTCTTGCCACTCTCAAGATGGCGGCTCGGCCGGCACTCGCCTGACCTTCTACATATGGCGGCAGAAAGGGCGGGAAAATCAAGGACCCCAGTCTGTTTTGTGGGCTGCCTGCCCGCGACGCCCACACCGATCCCCGCGGCGCGATTTTCTGCCGCGTTTCCGAGAGTGCGGACACGGGCTGTGGGCTCAGCGGCGCCGCGGGCGCGCGGGAAACGGGCAGGCGCAGACAGGCGGCTGCGGGCAGACGCCTTTCTCTGCCGGGGTCCTGTACTGCCGGGGGCGGTACCGAAGGCGGGCCCGGGGGCGGTACCAAGGGCGGAACCAGGGGCGGTACCAAGGGCGGCACCGACGGCGGCAGCGACGGCGGTACCGGGGGCGGTACCCACGGCGGTACCGGGGGCGGTACCGGGCGGGGATCCAGGTGCCGGGCCGTGAGGTGATCCAGGGGCGGGGCCGGGCCCGGCACAGGTGCGCGGGGTCTCGGTGCGGCTGCGCGGGGCGTGGCCGAGGTGATTGAACTCTAGGTAATTGGCTCGGCCGCCATTTGCTCAGGCTGAGCTTGCTTCGGACGGTGGCTGCGTTGGAGCTCCGCGCACAGGGACAGGTTGGATTTCTGCTTTCCCTCCTCTCAAACCCTCTCCCCCTCCTCCTCGTGTTCCCCTTCTTTTTCTCCCTTTCCCGCCTTTCTCTCTCCTCCTCAAACCGACTCTTTCCCTCCCCTTTCGGCCTCTCCTCCTGTTTCTCTCTCTACCTTTCCTCCCTCCTCCCCGTGTTCCTTTTCTTTTCTTTCTCCCCCCAACCTGTCCCCCCCATTCTCCCTCTCCTGTCCCTACCCCGCTCCCCTCTCCTGGGTCCCCTCCTGGGTCCCCCGTCCCTCTCCGCCCCCGGCCTTTCCCTCCCCGTCCCGCTTCCCTCCGCAGCCCGAGCCCTCCCTGTCCCTCTCATCCCTGTGTCCCTGCTCTCCGTCCCTTCTCCCCTGGCTGTTTCTCGCTGTTCCCTCCCTCTGCCCCCGGCGGGGTTCCCCCCATCCGCCCCCCATACCTATACACACCCTACCCTACCCTGTTCTATTCCTTTCTCCTCCTGCTCCTACCCTTCCTTCCCCCCAACCCTGGGCCCCCCGTTCCCTCTCCCTGCTCCCTTTCCCCTCATTCAGTCCTCCCCTCCTTCCTCCACCCTCCCATTCCCCCCCCCCCCCAGCGCCCCTTCCCCTGTCCCCGCTGCCCCGCACACCCCGGCACCCCCCGCCCTCGGTCCTTGGTCACCCACCCCGACCGCCTCGTCTGCCCCCCATTCCCATCCTCCGTGCCGGCTTTTCCTCTTTCCCCCGCCCCGCGTGGTTCGGGGCTCTGCCGCATAATAAAGGCCGGAGAGCCCGAGCGGCTGGACCCGGCCGGGCGCGGGGGCCGCCGTGCCAGCCCTGGAGCCCCAAATCCCGCCGCTCCCGGTGCCCCCGTCCCGCGGAGGCCCCGCAGCCCTGAGCGCGGAGCAGCGCCCGGCTCCCCGTTCCCGTGCGCGCACAGCCCCGGGGCTGCTGCCCACGCACCCCTGCGGAACGAGCGGGGCTGGGGCGCGGGACGAGCCGCTCGGCGGGGCCGGGCACGGTTCTGCTCGGGCTGTTTCTCATTCACCTGCCGGCTGGCATGCTCCCCCTCTCCCTTGCTTTGCAAACTCCAAAAAGCTCTGCAATGGCAAAACCTCTTTTATTAAAACTCGGCTGCGGCTTTTCCCCTTTGCTTCCAGGTCACAGGATATACTGGGATTGAGAGGGTTCCTGAAATCCGACTCTCGAGGACACGGACTCTCGAGGACACGGCCCGTGGGAGAATTGAACTCACAACCTTGGTACTACCTGGGCTGTGCTCCGACTGACTGAGCCCTCTGCATCTCAGGTATGAAACTCCCAAGGATGGGAATCCTTGGCTCCAGCAAGGAAACTGCAGCTCGTTCTATTCTGCTAAAGCTGCTTTACACACCAGCCCCTGCCACGGCTGTAGGGTAGAACTGGCTGGCAGCTGGCATGACAGCACCGCATCTTCCCATCCCCTGATTTTCCTGCCCTTTCCAGGATTTACCCAGCAGCTGTACATTTGCTCTTGCCATGTCTCTTTGTAGGGAGAAGTGAGCAGGACAGGTTCTGAGGCTTCCCTTGCTGCGTGACCTGAGTTCCTCTGGAGAGTGGCAGGTGGCATTTCCTGCAGGTGAGTGTTGCCCAAATGAAGCAGCTGCTGAAGCTGGGGCTGGTTTTGTGGCCCAGAGCTGCACAGAGGCCTCAGTGCCTCCCACTCACTGCCAGCAATGCTCCTTGTTGTTTCTGTGTGTCCCAGCTGCGGGGAACGGGGGGCAGGAGGAGGCCAGGAGTCCCCGAAAGGCATCCAGCACCTCTTGTCCTTGGGCCTTCGGGGCAAGGGCTGTGCCTGCAGTGTGCTGCCCGTGCCAAGCACACGGCCCGGGATGGGCGCTGGGTGCCCGGCCGGCGCTGGCACGGACACGGCTCAAGGGCTGCCCGTGGCTCCCGGGCCAGGGGCTGCTCTGAGCAGGCTCCTGGAGACGCTGCAGCCTGGATACAGGCCACTGACAGCCCAAAAGCAGCCCAAGGAGCAGCTGGCGTGTCCTGGTGATGGTGGCACTGGCTGCGTGCAGAGGGGCTCAGACAGCAATTCCTGGTTCCAGCCTCCCAGAGCTCCCAGGCAGCTGCCAGGTATGTCCTGTCCACCCCAATTCCCTTCCCTTCCCTTCCTGCCTGAGGCCTCGTTCAGCAGCAGCAGCACTAAAGCCAAGGCAATCTTGCCTCACAGCTATTAAATGCCAACCGACAGCCTGCAGAGATGCCTTCAAATCAAAGGTTCAGGTGGGATGAAGTTTTGTTTGGACGAAGGTGGGAGTTTCCAGGGAGCCAGCTGGAAGTGCAGAAGGGATGGAAAGCTTTCCCAGGTGGGTCCCACTGGAGGTGTGCTGGAGGCAAGGGATGTGCACCCTTTGCTGAAGGAAAAGAACTTGCAGAGGCCACTGCTGAGGCCCTGAAAGGAGCTGAGCTGCTGCAGGGAGAGATGTCCTCCCGTGGGCACGGGGAGCTGCCTTGGCACGGGACGGGAGTGCCCCTGGCCCTGCCTTCTCCTGCTTGAAAATATCACCTGGAGCCCCGGCTCAGGGGGGCTAAATCAGCTGGACTCCAGGGCAGCTCTGTCAGCTGCCCCCCAGGGACATGGGTGGGGCTGGGGGATGAGGGCTTTAAATAGCCAAGTTCTTTGGAACAGATGCCTGTCCCTGTCCCGATGCTGCTGAGCTTCCTTGGACGCTCTGCCCGTTCCTGGCACAGCTGGCGTTCAAGGGGCAGCTCTGCACGGGAATATCCACCCTCCGTGAGGCACTGTGAGGGTATGGCAGCAGGAACTGAGCAGGGAATTGGGGGCTGTGGGATAATTCACGGGAACTAGAAAGCTGACAGTGGGCCCCGAGTCTGGGCGCTGCACAGAGAACAATCTTTGTGCTGCCCTGTCACCATTTTCTTCTCGTTCTTTTTTTTTTTTTTTTTTTTTTTTTTCTTTCAGGTGCTGGACTTGCCTCTGTGGATGTGTGCTGAGCTCTCACTGCAGGGGACTGTGAGGCCTGACTGGCTGTGAGTTTGTGTTCTTCTCATCAGGAGAATCAGAAATGATCATTAATTAGACCACAGAAATCTTTTCTGAAACCTTTCCCCTTTCCTGCCCTTTGCTGGTAAGTCTTTTCTTTCTGCCTTTAACTCTACAGCTGTTCCCTGATGTCATTGCCCCGGTCTCACTTCTGTGCAGCTCCTAGCTGGTGAAAGCTCATAATAGAGCTGGTAACAAGTAAGCACTTGTTTCTACACTTCTTTTTCCAAAACTTTCACCAGAACTTAATTTCACTAGTTAGGAAGCATGGTGAGGGGTGCAGGAGGAGCAGGAACAGGGGAGGGAAGCCTTGAGCACTGCAGGCTACAAAGATCTGCGTTTATCAATTTGATTTAGTCCTGCTGTGTTAAGGATACATAAATAGGCAAAATCCAAGGCACAGGGTGAAGTTCCTGTGACAATGCTACTAAGTGTTTATCTTTAATTACTCAGTGTGCCCCATTTCCCTTTAATAAGTGCTCTGATACCCCTGTAGAAACAAACACAACATGGGTGGGACAGTGCACCTCACAACTCCACAAAGAGTGGCACCTCTACCTCGTATGGCAGTGCCATTTTAGTACAGCCCAACTGTCTCACAGCAGAGGGCTGAAGGCCCCTGGGAAAACAATTCTGGCACGCCCCTGAGCCCTTCCCCGGCTCTGTGGGGTGCCCCTGAGCCCTTCCCCGGCTCTGTGTGCCCCAGCTGCCCTGTCACCTCACCCCATGGGCACACTGCTCCCTGCAGCACACACACACTGCTGCCTTCCTGGCAGCTCCCAGGCACCTACCAGCCACGTGTTGGACGGGATCAGGAGGGAAAACAGCCCTTCTGCAGCCATTTTCTGGGCAGCTGGCAGTGATTCACGCACAAGGGGCATGGATACCATCAGTGGGTTCCCCTCAAAGTCTGTCCACGTTCAGCAGCACATGGTGGTATTCACCATCTGCATCAGTGACACGCACAGGGAGTTAGGGAGGAGAACTCCTTAGTTCAGCAGGAAGCAGCAGGGCAGGAGAGGGGAGAGGGGCTCACTGGGATGGGATGGGATGGGATGGGAAGTCACAGTGAGCCTGGCAAATGGCCCCTGCAGTGTGCAGGGAGAGGCTGTGCAAGGAGAATGGCAAAGTGTAACTCAGAATGGCAATTATTAGTAGAGTTTTGGTTGGAAAGGGCATGAAAAATACCCTCACCTGGACAAGAGTTATTTCACTCTGTGATGTATTGACAGGAGTGCCCAAATCCCAGCTGGAGTAACCCTTGTGATGCCATCAGCATTGGGAATGTCTGGCTCTGTGAGTTCTCTATGTGGCAGGGGGTCCCAACTTCAGGGAAATAGTGGGGCCCTTGGAAAGGCAGGAGAGGGAATCCTCAAAGGCCTGAGAGCCTGGTTTCTGACAGAGAACTGTAGTGATGGGAAGACTCAAAGTTCTGAAACTTTTGAAGGTGTTGAGACTTTTGAAAATACTCTTCAAAAGGAATGAATTTGTTATCCACGTGCACTTGGGATCAGGCAGAGAATCCTGAGCTGCAGTTCCAGGTGGAGTGGTTCATGCCAGACCCTTGTAGCCCTGGAACAGCATTTTTGATGTGAAGTCCCTGTAAGACTCTGAGAAGAAACTTAGACTGAGATTTGTTGGTGTCGCTGCACGCTCTGAGGGTAGAGAGGGCCAAGAGCTGACACACTGTCAGTCATTTCCAGCTGTGTTACCTGTGATTTCACACAGAACTGGCACTGTGATTTGTGGCTGCTGGTGTCAAGGTGACCAAGAAGTCTGTAGAAGGGGATTCCAGTGGAGGGGTTGGAAAGGCAAAGGGCTGTGCTGGGTGCCCCACCTTGGCAGCAGCTCTGGGGTCTCAGGCTGGCAGCCCTCCTCAGCTTTTCCACAAGGGATAAATCACTTTAATGTGTGAAGGGAAATAAAGTAGTATTTTACTGTTAAATTAACTTATAGATCAAATGTCTTGCAATGTGCTCGCAGTCCTTCAGAATTTTCTCCAGGTAACATTTGCTGAAGGACACCTTTCAGATCCCAGTCCCCCTTAAAGCAGCTTGGGATGCTCAAACTTAGAGGGCTTTTCCAGTTGTAGGAACAAGGAAAATGCAGTCTGCCCAGCTCCTGACCCAGAGGAGTGTCCGTAGCAGCAGAGGGTGGCAGCCCAGGGTGACCAGCACCTTGCCATTGCAGGTGGCACCCGGGTGGGTCTGGAGCGTTGTCTTCTGGTTGCAACCCCGTTGTTTTGTTGTGATCCCGCGTTCAGGATCCTGGGAGGAGCAGCTGTCTGGAGGCAGGGAAGGGCAGTCCCAGCATGGTCCTGTAGAAGCTTTCCTGTCATCCTCCTGGTGCTCCTCAGAGCTGTAGATGGAAAGAAGTGGGCTGTGCTGTGCCACTGCCAGCATCTCCACTGCCCCTTGCTGGGTGATTCTCTTGCACCAAAGCAGGACAGTTCTGCCCCCTTCACCTTCTCATTAAATCAGAGTCTAGGAAAAATGTTACTCCCTCCAGATTTAGAAGTGTGATACCTCAGCTGTCTGTGCAGAATTTCCAAACAGTAACTTGGGGTGTCATTGCCAAAAACTTTGGGTTCCTTTACCCACCAGGCCGTGTCTCCAATCCCAGCCCACGTTCCAATGAACGTGTCACTCACTCCTGCAGACGTTGCCATCAAAGCAGTGCAGATTCCCTGGGTTCTGGGGTGCTTCTGTGTTTTTGAGTGGATGTTTTCAGCTTAACAGTGTGTTGGGGCTGGGGAGGGTGGGGAGACACAAGCCTTTGCTAACCCTGACAGAGCTGAGCAGTGCTAGGGAGAGAAAAACCAAGAGAAATTCACGGTGTGGTAGCAGAGAAGCCGTGGGATCATTTCTTTTGTTATTTGCAGATAAGAAAATGACCCAGTGGGAAGAGCCCAGGCTGCAGAACCCAGCCATCATCACAGGCCCAGTAAGTAGAGCTGTGGGATCCTGCAGGAAATGCCTGACTGGGGCACAGCTGAAGGAGCAGCAGCCCCTGCCTGCTCCTGGGCTCAGGGGTGGGCAGCCTGGGAAGCAGGAGCTCTCTGCCCACATCTAAGGCAGAGGAAGCTGGGGATGTCACAGCAGGCTCTGGGCAGCCTCCCTGCTTGCTCAGGGTTTGGGGATGCCTAAGGGGAAGTGCCCCTGTTTGCCTTACCTGGGTCATTCCTGGCAGTAGCGTTTCACTGGGCTGGCACATTGTTCTATTTATTTGAGGATCTCTGGACCATAAAGAGCTGTTTGCACTTGGGAGGAGAGAGGTGGGCCCATGTGGATTCAAAGTGGGGAAAAAAAGGCTCTGTGTGTAAATTCACCTTTAGCAGCGTGTCCATGGAGTGTATCTGTAATTAAATCGGTACCTGTACTTGCCTTTGTACACCTTGCCGTCTTTTGCTGTGAATAAAAACATTCATTCAATAAAGTTAAGTCGCCCCTAGTCAAGATACCCCACGTCTTCCCCTTGGCTCCTGTCTTTCTTTTTCATATTTGCTGTAGCATTAACTCTATTTCTTTTTCTCTCTATTTCTTTTCTTTTTCTCTGGATTTCTTTTTCTCTCTATTTCTGTCTGACTCTATTTCTCTTTCCCTGTTTCTAGTAGTCTCTAACTCTGGTTTTTTTTCTTTTTCACTCTTTCTTTTTTTTTTCTCTCTAACCTTTTTCTAACTTTCTTTTCCTTTCTAGCTGTACAATTTAAAAAACAGCAATACAAATTTTCAGGCTCCTTGCAAGTAAAAAAAAAAAAACAAAACACCAAAAAACCTTATGTTATTATTTAAATAAAATTATTTACACCTCAGGAGCCTGAAATTTTCTACTGCTGCACCAGACATACATATTTTTTCTCCTTTTTCATATATGCCAGGTAGGGCCCCTCATTAATACTCCAGATGGCAGTGACTAATAATTACCTTGATTGAACATTACATGCCTACTCTGGAGTACTAATGAAAGTAGTTATTAGTTAGTTGGGCAGTTAATTCAATATTTAGCTAACTAGCCAATTTCTCGGTGCACCACCACGCCTGTCACTCACCCAAAGATCCACTTCTCACACAAGCCCAGCCCGTCACAACCCCAGCCCCGGTCCCTCGACACGTGGGGGCCCCAGGGTGTCACCTGCACATCACGGCATCTCCTGTGCCCGAGCGCCTCCGGAGGGACCCTGAGGCCATCCCCAGCGCTGATCCCGTCCCTCCCGAGGGACCCTGAGGCCATCCCCAGCGCTGACCCGTCCTTCCCGAGGGACCCTGAGGCCATCCCCAGCGCTGACCCTGTCCCTCCCGTGTCCGTCCCCCTGGGACGCTCCCCCAGCCCCGCCCCTGCCCCGCGCCCCAGCCCCGCCCCTGCCCCGCGCCCCAGCCCCGCCCCTGCCCCGCGCCCCAGCCCTGGCTGCGCACCCGCCGCTAACGCCGCCTTGTGGGCACAGCGCGGTACTGCAGCCGCTGCCGAGCACTGCCAGAGCGCCGGCTCGGGGGTGGCTGCAGTACCGCGCTCTGCCCACAAGGCGGCAGCACTGCCGCCCTTCCCACGCTCGCAGCCGCGGCCGCTCTCGCAGCCCGAACTCGGCGTCACCCTCCCCTCTATTCACACACACCCCCCGCTCCCCGCTCCATCCGGGCAGCGCCGGCGGGGACGCCGCTGCAATCCGGATCTCCGGCGAGGAGAACAGCATTGCTGCCCTGCCGGATTGAGAAATCCGATTCCTTGCAGAGATTGAGGGGATAGGGAGCTGATCCTCAGGCTGGCTTTTGGTAGCGGCAATTGGGTGAGATGGGGAGAGGGGATATTCTCCCGGATCCGTTAAAGCCAGCTCTGCTGGGTTTGGGTATCTCTCTCCAAAAACTGATCCCGCTGAAGGGGGCTTGAGGAAGCAGCGGGATGCCCTGGGGGCTGTGCTGGAACCCCCAGCCCCGGTGAGGAATGCTGGGCAGTGCCGGCTCCGAGGGGACCCGGAACAGGGAGCAGCCCCGCTTCGGCCCCGGGAGAGGGGGCGGGCCGCGAGCGATGGCCCCGCCCCAGCCCGGGCAGGACGAGGCGCCGGGGAGGGAGCGGGCGGGGCCGGGCGGGGATTGAGGGGAGGGGCCGGGCGGGGATTGAGGGGCGGGGCCGGGCCCGACTCAGGTGCGCGGGGCCCCAGTGCGGCTGCGCGGGCCGGGGCCTATTTCTATGCGGCCGATCCGCTGCCGGCCCGTTCCATTCGGGAACACTCGTGCTGGGATGCGGCGGGATCCTCGTCGGAGCGCTGTGCCAGGGACAGCTCCCGGTTCTGCGCGATCCTGGGGCGCTCAGGTAGGACCAGGGTCGGGTCTAGGTTTTGGCGGTATTGGCTGGGGGTTCCAGGCGGTGCCGCCTCTCCCCGGGCAGGCAGGGTGCGGGTAGCGGGGCCGGGATCGGGATCGCCGCAGGCAGCAGCAGCAGCCGCCCCGGACGGGCGCTGGGGCTGAGCCCGGCGCTGCCGCTCCCATTCCGTTCCGGCGGCCGCGGCACTCTGGACACGGTCCCGCTGTGGCCGCGGGGAGCCGGGGCTCTGCCGGTAACCGCGCCCGGAAGAACGGCGGCGGGATCTCCCCGTGCAGACGCTGCATCGCGGCTGGAGCCGGCCGGGGCGCGGGGAGCGCCGTGCCAGCCCTGGGAGCCCCAAATCCCGCCGCTCCCGGTGCCCCCGTCCCGCAGAGGCCCCGTAGCCCTGAGCGCGGAGCAGCGCCCGGCTCCCCGTTCCCGTGCGCGCACAGCCCCGGGGCTGCTGCCCGCGCACCCCTGCGGAACGAGCGGGGCTGGGGCGCGGGACGAGCCGCTCGGCGGGGCCGGGCACGGTTCTGCTCGGGCTGTTTCTCATTCACCTGCCAGATGGGATGCTCCCCCTCTCCCTTGCTTTGCAACTCCAAGAAGCTCTGCAATGGCAAAGCCTCTTTTATTAAAATTCGGCTGCGGCTTTTCCTCTTTGCTTCCAGGACACAGGATATACTGGGATTGAGAGGGTTCCTAAAATCCGACTCTCGAGGACACGGCCCGTGGGAGAATTGAACTTACAACCTTGGCACTACCTGGACTGTGCTCCGACTGACTGAGCCCTCTGCATCACAGGTATGAAACTCCCAAGGATGGGAATCCTTGGCTCCAGCAAGCTGCACAGAGGCCTCAGTGCCTCCCACTCACTGCCAGCAATACTCCTTGGTGTTTCTGTGTGTCCCAGCTGCGAGGGGCAGGAGGAGGCCAGGAGTCCCCGAAAGGCGTCCGGCACCTCTTGTCCATGGGCCCTCGGGGCAGGGGCTGTGCCTGCAGCGTCCTGCCCGTGCCGAGCGCACGGCCCGGGATGGGCGCTGGGTGCCCGGCCGGCGCTGGCACGGACACGGCTCAAGGGCTGCCCGTGGCTCCCGGGCCAGGGGCTGCTCTGAGCAGGCTCCTGGAGACGCTGCAGCCTGGATACAGGCCACTGACAGCCCAAAAGCAGCCCAAGGAGCAGCTGGCGTGTCCTGGTGATGGTGGCACTGGCTGCGTGCAGAGGGGCTCAGACAGCAATTCCTGGTTCCAGCCTCCCAGAGCTCCCAGGCAGCTGCCAGGTATGTCCTGTCCACCCCAATTGCCTTCCCTTCCCTTCCCTTCCTGCCTGAGGCCTCGTTCAGCAGCAGCAGCACTAAAGCCAAGGCAATCTTGCCTCACAGCTATTAAATGCCAACCGACAGCCTGCAGAGATGCCTTCAAATCAAAGGTTCAGGTGGGATGAAGTTTTGTTTGGACGAAGGTGGGAGTTTCCAGGGAGCCAGCTGGAAGTGCAGAAGGGATGGAAAGCTTTCCCAGGTGGGTCCCACTGGAGGTGTGCTGGAGGCAGGGATGTGCACCCTTTGCTGAAGGAAAAGAACTTGCAGAGGCCACTGCTGAGGCCCTGAAAGGAGCTGAGCTGCTGCAGGGAGAGATGTCCTCCCGTGGGCACGGGGAGCTGCCTTGGCACGGGACGGGAGTGCCCCTGGCCCTGCCTTCTCCTGCTTGAAAATATCACCTGGAGCCCCGGCTCAGGGGGGCTAAATCAGCTGGACTCCGGGCAGCTCTGTCAGCTGCCCCCCAGGGACATGGGTGGGGCTGGGGGATGAGGGCTTTAAATAGCCAATTCTTTGGAACAGATGCCTGTCCCTGTCCCGATGCTGCTGAGCTTCCTTGGACGCTCTGCCCGTTCCTGGCACAGCTGGCGTTCAAGGGGCAGCTCTGCACGGGAATATCCACCCTCCGTGAGGCACTGTGAGGGTATGGCAGCAGGAACTGAGCAGGGAATTGGGGGCTGTGGGATAATTCACGGGAACTAGAAAGCTGACAGTGGGCCCCGAGTCTGGGCGCTGCACAGAGAACAATCTTTGTGCTGCCCTGTCACCATTTTCTTCTGGTTCTTTTTTTTTTTTTTTTTTTCTTTCAGGTGCTGGACTTGCCTCTGTGGATGTGCGCTGAGCTCTCACTGCAGGGGACTGTGAGGCCTGACTGGCTGTGAGTTTGTGTTCTTCTCTCAGGGGAATCAGAAATGATCATTAATTAGACCACAGAAATCTTTTCTGAAACCTTTCCCCTTTCCTGCCCTTTGCTGGTAAGTCTTTTCTTTCTGCCTTTAACTCTACAGCTGTTCCCTGATGTGATTTCCCCTGCCTCACTTCTGTGCAGCTCCTAGCTGGGGAAAACTGGGATAACTTAGAGGGGACAGAGGTGAAACTTTTAGCTGGATTTTTCTAAAATTTTCTAATGATACTGAAATTATTTCCAATTGCCCCAGTGAGGAGAACACCAACTTGCAGGCATCAAAAGCTCCAAACTCGTTTAATTGAGGTAGGTCCAAGGAAAAATCCAGCCATGCCAGGCTGAGGCTGGAGCCTGCTCATAATTCATTATTGGTGTCTGCTGCAGTCTAGGAATAGCTCTCTCATTTGTCACTTGCTTGATCTGCTTTTATATCCCTGATTCAAATGGAGTTAGGCAAACTTCATGTTTGCTATTAGGCTATGAAGAAGCCTATTGTAACCAGCAAATGCTTTTCTTAGATGGAAATGTGCATGCAAAATACAAAGAGCTTTGATACTGAGATTTTTTTCCCCCCCCCCCCCGAGGTTCAAGTATTTTATCATTTTAATAGCATTCCATTTTCCTGTTGCACTCATTTTTAGAGTGCATCTTTTGTATTAGCTCTGAGTAGCATAATTCCTTCCAAATTCCTGTGGCACTATTACCATAACTATGCAATTAGCTACAGCTGGATGTAGCAGAGGTGAACACTAAATAGTTTTGTTGGCAGGAGGCCCAGTGTCTTTTAACCCAGACACCTTCTTTACTGATGCCTGGTTTGTTACTCTGCTTTAGGGAGTATGGGGAACTTCAGATACAAAGAAGAGAATTTAAAAGTTATAATTGTACAAGTTTGTTATGCAAAAAGGTGCTGAAGGTGCTGTGGATCTGTTTTGGATTGTTATTTGTGTTTTGTTAGGTTTTTTGTTTTGTTCTGTGGTTTGTTTTTTTTTTTGTTGTTTTTTTTTGGTTTTTTTTTTTGTGTGTGTGTGTGTTGGGTTTTTTTTTTTTTCCCACCTATCTTTTCCCTAGCTTGAAGAAACTTGAAGAAGGAATTTGGATATATAAAAACAAGCTGAGAAGAGCATCAGTGTGTTCACTGGCAGCACGGGCTGGGATGAGGGCTGAGCAGGACCCAAGCTGCAGCACATCATCCATTCAGCTTTCACCTCATGTTTTATCACGGCCTTTATGAGACAGATGTGAATCGATGAGTCCCAGGCCGAGCCGTGCCCGTGCCCCGTTCTGTTGGAGCTGGTGCTTTCCTGACACATTCACCAGCCACACTCTGTAAAAAATACTCCTGGGTCTGCTGCTGTTCCTCTTCCTGCTTTATATTCAATTTTCCACCCCTTCTCTCCTCTCTGTCCGCTGTGTCTTTTGTGTTCCTTTCTTGGCCTGTGTGCTCCCCATCCCATTCCCTTTCACTGCTTCACTCTCTCTTGTTCTTCTTTTTCTTTTTTGAAATGAATACTCAATATTTATGTAATATCTCTTACTCAATCCCTCTCCCTGTTCTGTCCTACTTTTTGCCTCTGTCTCACTTGCTGCCTGCATCTTTATTTCTCCTTTCTTCCTCTCCTTGTCCCTCTGTCCTGCACCGTGACTGTGTTTCTTTGTCCCTGTCACTGTCCCTTTGCCTGTACCTGTGTGCACCTGCTCCTGCCCAGTGCTCCTCCCTGACCGTCCCCTCTCTTGGTGAGCCTCTGTCCTGCTGGCCGTGCCTCTCTGTCTCCGTCCCTGTGCTGCTCCTTGGCCGCGTTTGCCCGCCCTGGCACGTGCCGCGGTCGATTCCTCTGCGGGTTCTTGTTTCCCTCTTTGTATCCCTCAGTCATTGCTGCGTGTTTGGCACCGTGTTTCATTCTGCGTCCTTCTCCGTGCCTCGCTCGTGTTCCTGTTTTATTCTGTGTGGCTCTGTGGAGCTCCCCGTGCCGGTGGTTCCCACGGGTGTGTCCCATTTGCTGTCCCTGTTCTTTTTTAATCCCTCTCTGTGTGCGGCCCATTCACCATCCCAGGTGTTTTTTGGTTTTTTTTCCATTTCATCCTGCGCCTTGATCTTAGTTTTCTTGCTGTGTCCTCTCTGCTGGCGCTCCCTCTTCTGCCCCTTGTTGCCTGTGTCTGCGGGGCTGAGAAGGAACTTCAGCCCTTCTGGGGGCTGTCCCCCACTTCCTTGCGTGAGCAGAGTCCCTTTTTGGGGGGATGGACCGTGGGAAGGGTTCGAATAAAGTGCCGTGCTCCTGCCCGAGGCAGTTGTAGTTGTTGTGTGCCTTCTTTGGGGGTGAGGAAAAAAGGCTGAGGGGGACAGGGGGTGGAGACTCGGGGGCTCCCGTGTCCTTTGGGGCACCCCAAGGTCCCGAGGAGAGGGAGCCACGCTGCGGTGAAGGGGCAGGGGAGTGGGGAATGGGGGGGTGGTGCCGGGTGCCGTCCCCCAGAGGGACCCAAGAGTGCCAGAACATTCACAGGGAGGGCTGGGTGTAGAAGGCAGGAAAATATAAATATAAAAAATACCTAACTACAGCTTAAATAAATGTTTTATTTGGTTAGAGAAGGGTTTTTTAATAGATAATCTAAATATAAAATAAAAAGAATAGAAAAATAAAAATATATTTATATAAATATAAAATATATACAAATAGAAGTAACAACTTTATATTAAATATATAAATAATGCAAATATATAGTGTATGAATATAAATTATATATATGAGATTAGAAATACGCAAATAATATAGTTTAAAATAAATGTTTTTTTTTGTTTTATTTGGTAAAGGCAGGTTTTTTTATAATTAATACAAGCAAAATAAATACACAAATATACAATAAGTTTATAAAGACATAAAAGTAGAAGTATTTGTGCATACATGAATATATGGAAGTAAATACATAACTATATAGATCAATATAAATGTAGGATATAAATAATATATACTTCTGGTATAATATATTTATAATATAGATACATTGATTGCAGACATAAAAATGAAAAATATAAATAGAAACATTTAAATATAGTTTAAAATAAAGGGGTTTTTTGTTTGTATTTGGGTAAAGGTGGGGCTTTTAAATAAAATTAGAAACATACACATATATAATATATAAAGATATATGCATAAAATAGAAATGAATTTTAACAATATAAATATTATATGTACAATAAATAATAAAAATAATATTGTGTATATGTTATAATGCAACCTTAATTGAAAATATAAAATGTGTATAGATTGTGAATGTGAATATAAATTAAATATTAATAGATTTTTATTTAAAGGGGTTTTTTTATTATTTGCTTTTAGTTTTGGTCGGGGTGTTTTGGGGGCATTCTTTTCGGAGGATTTTTTGAAGGGATGGGACTCGTTGCTTTTTGCCTTCGCTTCTCTCTCTGTCCCCAAAGCGCCGCAGCCCCGGGCTGAGCTCGGCGCAGTGCTGCCGCCTTGTGGGCACAGCGCGGTACTGCAGCCAGCCCAGAGCCGGCAATGGCAGTGCTGCCGCCTTGTGGACACAGCGCGGTACTGCAGCCAGCCCCGAGGCGGCAATGGCAGTGCTGCCGCCTTGTGGGCACAGCGCGGTACTGCAGCCAGCCCCGAGCCGGCAATGGTAGTGCTGCCGCCTTGTGGACACAGCGCGGTACTGCAGCCAGCCCCGAGGCGGCAATGGCAGTGCTGCCGCCTTGTGGGCACAGCGCGGTACTGCTGCCAGCCCCGAGCCGGCCCCTGGCAGCGCTGCCGCCTTGTGGGCACAGCGCGGTACTGCGCGCGTGCCCTTCCGATGATGGGAGCGAGCGCGTGCCGGGACGCTGCCCTGTAGGACTGACGCCACGCTGCGGAAGTGGCCTCTGCCAGTACTAGAGATGGCGGCCGAGAAGGGCGGAAGTGACGTCTTGCCACTCTCAAGATGGCGGTTTGGCCGGCACTCGTTTGACCTTCTATATATGGCGGCAGTTCCGGGTACCACAACAAAGATGGCAGCCGGGCCGGAAGTGGCCTCTGCCAGTACTAGAGATGGCGGCCGAGACGGGCGGAAGTGACGTCTTGCCACTCTCAAGATGGCGGCTCGGCCGGCACTCGCCTGACCTTCTACATATGGCGGCAGAAAGGGCGGGAAAATCAAGGACCCCAGTCTGTTTTGTGGGCTGCCTGCCCGCGACGCCCACACCGATCCCCGCGGCGCGATTTTCTGCCGCGTTTCCGAGAGTGCGGACACGGGCTGTGGGCTCAGCGGCGCCGCGGGCGCGCGGGAAACGGGCAGGCGCAGACAGGCGGCTGCGGGCAGACGCCTTTCTCTGCCGGGGTCCTGTACTGCCGGGGGCGGTACCGAAGGCGGGCCCGGGGGCGGTACCAAGGGCGGAACCAGGGGCGGTACCAAGGGCGGCACCGACGGCGGCAGCGACGGCGGTACCGGGGGCGGTACCCACGGCGGTACCGGGGGCGGTACCGGGCGGGGATCCAGGTGCCGGGCCGTGAGGTGATCCAGGGGCGGGGCCGGGCCCGGCACAGGTGCGCGGGGTCTCGGTGCGGCTGCGCGGGGCGTGGCCGAGGTGATTGAACTCTAGGTAATTGGCTCGGCCGCCATTTGCTCAGGCTGAGCTTGCTTCGGACGGTGGCTGCGTTGGAGCTCCGCGCACAGGGACAGGTTGGATTTCTGCTTTCCCTCCTCTCAAACCCTCTCCCCCTCCTCCTCGTGTTCCCCTTCTTTTTCTCCCTTTCCCGCCTTTCTCTCTCCTCCTCAAACCGACTCTTTCCCTCCCCTTTCGGCCTCTCCTCCTGTTTCTCTCTCTACCTTTCCTCCCTCCTCCCCGTGTTCCTTTTCTTTTCTTTCTCCCCCCAACCTGTCCCCCCCATTCTCCCTCTCCTGTCCCTACCCCGCTCCCCTCTCCTGGGTCCCCTCCTGGGTCCCCCGTCCCTCTCCGCCCCCGGCCTTTCCCTCCCCGTCCCGCTTCCCTCCGCAGCCCGAGCCCTCCCTGTCCCTCTCATCCCTGTGTCCCTGCTCTCCGTCCCTTCTCCCCTGGCTGTTTCTCGCTGTTCCCTCCCTCTGCCCCCGGCGGGGTTCCCCCCATCCGCCCCCCATACCTATACACACCCTACCCTACCCTGTTCTATTCCTTTCTCCTCCTGCTCCTACCCTTCCTTCCCCCCAACCCTGGGCCCCCCGTTCCCTCTCCCTGCTCCCTTTCCCCTCATTCAGTCCTCCCCTCCTTCCTCCACCCTCCCATTCCCCCCCCCCCCAGCGCCCCTTCCCCTGTCCCCGCTGCCCCGCACACCCCGGCACCCCCCGCCCTCGGTCCTTGGTCACCCACCCCGACCGCCTCGTCTGCCCCCCATTCCCATCCTCCGTGCCGGCTTTTCCTCTTTCCCCCGCCCCGCGTGGTTCGGGGCTCTGCCGCATAATAAAGGCCGGAGAGCCCGAGCGGCTGGACCCGGCCGGGCGCGGGGGCCGCCGTGCCAGCCCTGGAGCCCCAAATCCCGCCGCTCCCGGTGCCCCCGTCCCGCGGAGGCCCCGCAGCCCTGAGCGCGGAGCAGCGCCCGGCTCCCCGTTCCCGTGCGCGCACAGCCCCGGGGCTGCTGCCCACGCACCCCTGCGGAACGAGCGGGGCTGGGGCGCGGGACGAGCCGCTCGGCGGGGCCGGGCACGGTTCTGCTCGGGCTGTTTCTCATTCACCTGCCGGCTGGCATGCTCCCCCTCTCCCTTGCTTTGCAAACTCCAAAAAGCTCTGCAATGGCAAAACCTCTTTTATTAAAACTCGGCTGCGGCTTTTCCCCTTTGCTTCCAGGTCACAGGATATACTGGGATTGAGAGGGTTCCTGAAATCCGACTCTCGAGGACACGGACTCTCGAGGACACGGCCCGTGGGAGAATTGAACTCACAACCTTGGTACTACCTGGGCTGTGCTCCGACTGACTGAGCCCTCTGCATCTCAGGTATGAAACTCCCAAGGATGGGAATCCTTGGCTCCAGCAAGGAAACTGCAGCTCGTTCTATTCTGCTAAGCTGCTTTACACACCAGCCCCTGCCACGGCTGTAGGGTAGAACTGGCTGGCAGCTGGCATGACAGCACCGCATCTTCCCATCCCCTGATTTTCCTGCCCTTTCCAGGATTTACCCAGCAGCTGTACATTTGCTCTTGCCATGTCTCTTTGTAGGGAGAAGTGAGCAGGACAGGTTCTGAGGCTTCCCTTGCTGCGTGACCTGAGTTCCTCTGGAGAGTGGCAGGTGGCATTTCCTGCAGGTGAGTGTTGCCCAAATGAAGCAGCTGCTGAAGCTGGGGCTGGTTTTGTGGCCCAGAGCTGCACAGAGGCCTCAGTGCCTCCCACTCACTGCCAGCAATGCTCCTTGTTGTTTCTGTGTGTCCCAGCTGTGGGGAACGGGGGGCAGGAGGAGGCCAGGAGTCCCCGAAAGGCATCCAGCACCTCTTGTCCTTGGGCCTTCGGGGCAAGGGCTGTGCCTGCAGTGTGCTGCCCGTGCCAAGCACACGGCCCGGGATGGGCGCTGGGTGCCCGGCCGGCGCTGGCACGGACACGGCTCAAGGGCTGCCCGTGGCTCCCGGGCCAGGGGCTGCTCTGAGCAGGCTCCTGGAGACGCTGCAGCCTGGATACAGGCCACTGACAGCCCAAAAGCAGCCCAAGGAGCAGCTGGCGTGTCCTGGTGATGGTGGCACTGGCTGCGTGCAGAGGGGCTCAGACAGCAATTCCTGGTTCCAGCCTCCCAGAGCTCCCAGGCAGCTGCCAGGTATGTCCTGTCCACCCCAATTCCCTTCCCTTCCCTTCCTGCCTGAGGCCTCGTTCAGCAGCAGCAGCACTAAAGCCAAGGCAATCTTGCCTCACAGCTATTAAATGCCAACCGACAGCCTGCAGAGATGCCTTCAAATCAAAGGTTCAGGTGGGATGAAGTTTTGTTTGGACGAAGGTGGGAGTTTCCAGGGAGCCAGCTGGAAGTGCAGAAGGGATGGAAAGCTTTCCCAGGTGGGTCCCACTGGAGGTGTGCTGGAGGCAAGGATGTGCACCCTTTGCTGAAGGAAAAGAACTTGCAGAGGCCACTGCTGAGGCCCTGAAAGGAGCTGAGCTGCTGCAGGGAGAGATGTCCTCCCGTGGGCACGGGGAGCTGCCTTGGCACGGGACGGGAGTGCCCCTGGCCCTGCCTTCTCCTGCTTGAAAATATCACCTGGAGCCCCGGCTCAGGGGGGCTAAATCAGCTGGACTCCGGGCAGCTCTGTCAGCTGCCCCCCAGGGACATGGGTGGGGCTGGGGGATGAGGGCTTTAAATAGCCAGTTCTTTGGAACAGATGCCTGTCCCTGTCCCGATGCTGCTGAGCTTCCTTGGACGCTCTGCCCGTTCCTGGCACAGCTGGCGTTCAAGGGGCAGCTCTGCACGGGAATATCCACCCTCCGTGAGGCACTGTGAGGGTATGGCAGCAGGAACTGAGCAGGGAATTGGGGGCTGTGGGATAATTCACGGGAACTAGAAAGCTGACAGTGGGCCCCGAGTCTGGGCGCTGCACAGAGAACAATCTTTGTGCTGCCCTGTCACCATTTTCTTCTCGTTCTTTTTTTTTTTTTTTTTTTTTTTTTTTCTTTCAGGTGCTGGACTTGCCTCTGTGGATGTGTGCTGAGCTCTCACTGCAGGGGACTGTGAGGCCTGACTGGCTGTGAGTTTGTGTTCTTCTCTCAGGGGAATCAGAAATGATCATTAATTAGACCACAGAAATCTTTTCTGAAACCTTTCCCCTTTCCTGCCCTTTGCTGGTAAGTCTTTTCTTTCTGCCTTTAACTCTACAGCTGTTCCCTGATGTCATTGCCCCGGTCTCACTTCTGTGCAGCTCCTAGCTGGTGAAAGCTCATAATAGAGCTGGTAACAAGTAAGCACTTGTTTCTACACTTCTTTTTCCAAAACTTTCACCAGAACTTAATTTCACTAGTTAGGAAGCATGGTGAGGGGTGCAGGAGGAGCAGGAACAGGGGAGGGAAGCCTTGAGCACTGCAGGCTACAAAGATCTGCGTTTATCAATTTGATTTAGTCCTGCTGTGTTAAGGATACATAAATAGGCAAAATCCAAGGCACAGGGTGAAGTTCCTGTGACAATGCTACTAAGTGTTTATCTTTAATTACTCGGTGTGCCCCATTTCCCTTTAATAAGTGCTCTGATACCCCTGTAGAAACAAACACAACATGGGTGGGACAGTGCACCTCACAACTCCACAAAGAGTGGCACCTCTACCTCGTATGGCAGTGCCATTTTAGTACAGCCCAACTGTCTCACAGCAGAGGGCTGAAGGCCCCTGGGAAAACAATTCTGGCGCGCCCCTGAGCCCTTCCCCGGCTCTGTGGGGTGCCCCTGAGCCCTTCCCCGGCTCTGTGTGCCCCAGCTGCCCTGTCACCTCACCCCATGGGCACACTGCTCCCTGCAGCACACACACACTGCTGCCTTCCTGGCAGCTCCCAGGCACCTACCAGCCACGTGTTGGACGGGATCAGGAGGGAAAACAGCCCTTCTGCAGCCATTTTCTGGGCAGCTGGCAGTGATTCACGCACAAGGGGCATGGATACCATCAGTGGGTTCCCCTCAAAGTCTGTCCACGTTCAGCAGCACATGGTGGTATTCACCATCTGCATCAGTGACACGCACAGGGAGTTAGGGAGGAGAACTCCTTAGTTCAGCAGGAAGCAGCAGGGCAGGAGAGGGGAGAGGGGCTCACTGGGTGGGTTTGGGTTGGGATGGGATGGGATGGGATGGGAAGTCACAGTGAGCCTGGCAAATGGCCCCTGCAGTGTGCAGGGAGAGGCTGTGCAAGGAGAATGGCAAAGTGTAACTCAGAATGGCAATTATTAGTAGAGTTTTGGTTGGAAAGGGCATGAAAAATACCCTCACCTGGACAAGAGTTATTTCACTCTGTGATGTATTGACAGGAGTGCCCAAATCCCAGCTGGAGTAACCCTTGTGATGCCATCAGCATTGGGAATGTCTGGCTCTGTGAGTTCTCTATGTGGCAGGGGGTCCCAACTTCAGGGAAATAGTGGGGCCCTTGGAAAGGCAGGAGAGGGAATCCTCAAAGGCCTGAGAGCCTGGTTTCTGACAGAGAACTGTAGTGATGGGAAGACTCAAAGTTCTGAAACTTTTGAAGGTGTTGAGACTTTTGAAAATACTCTTCAAAAGGAATGAATTTGTTATCCACGTGCACTTGGGATCAGGCAGAGAATCCTGAGCTGCAGTTCCAGGTGGAGTGGTTCATGCCAGACCCTTGTAGCCCTGGAACAGCATTTTTGATGTGAAGTCCCTGTAAGACTCTGAGAAGAAACTTAGACTGAGATTTGTTGGTGTCGCTGCACGCTCTGAGGGTAGAGAGGGCCAAGAGCTGACACACTGTCAGTCATTTCCAGCTGTGTTACCTGTGATTTCACACAGAACTGGCACTGTGATTTGTGGCTGCTGGTGTCAAGGTGACCAAGAAGTCTGTAGAAGGGGATTCCAGTGGAGGGGTTGGAAAGGCAAAGGGCTGTGCTGGGTGCCCCACCTTGGCAGCAGCTCTGGGGTCTCAGGCTGGCAGCCCTCCTCAGCTTTTCCACAAGGGATAAATCACTTTAATGTGTGAAGGGAAATAAAGTAGTATTTTACTGTTAAATTAACTTATAGATCAAATGTCTTGCAATGTGCTCGCAGTCCTTCAGAATTTTCTCCAGGTAACATTTGCTGAAGGACACCTTTCAGATCCCAGTCCCCCTTAAAGCAGCTTGGGATGCTCAAACTTAGAGGGCTTTTCCAGTTGTAGGAACAAGGAAAATGCAGTCTGCCCAGCTCCTGACCCAGAGGAGTGTCCGTAGCAGCAGAGGGTGGCAGCCCAGGGTGACCAGCACCTTGCCATTGCAGGTGGCACCCGGGTGGGTCTGGAGCGTTGTCTTCTGGTTGCAACCCCGTTGTTTTGTTGTGATCCCGCGTTCAGGATCCTGGGAGGAGCAGCTGTCTGGAGGCAGGGAAGGGCAGTCCCAGCATGGTCCTGTAGAAGCTTTCCTGTCATCCTCCTGGTGCTCCTCAGAGCTGTAGATGGAAAGAAGTGGGCTGTGCTGTGCCACTGCCAGCATCTCCACTGCCCCTTGCTGGGTGATTCTCTTGCACCAAAGCAGGACAGTTCTGCCCCCTTCACCTTCTCATTAAATCAGAGTCTAGGAAAAATGTTACTCCCTCCAGATTTAGAAGTGTGATACCTCAGCTGTCTGTGCAGAATTTCCAAACAGTAACTTGGGGTGTCATTGCCAAAAACTTTGGGTTCCTTTACCCACCAGGCCGTGTCTCCAATCCCAGCCCACGTTCCAATGAACGTGTCACTCACTCCTGCAGACGTTGCCATCAAAGCAGTGCAGATTCCCTGGGTTCTGGGGTGCTTCTGTGTTTTTGAGTGGATGTTTTCAGCTTAACAGTGTGTTGGGGCTGGGGAGGGTGGGGAGACACAAGCCTTTGCTAACCCTGACAGAGCTGAGCAGTGCTAGGGAGAGAAAAACCAAGAGAAATTCACGGTGTGGTAGCAGAGAAGCCGTGGGATCATTTCTTTTGTTATTTGCAGATAAGAAAATGACCCAGTGGGAAGAGCCCAGGCTGCAGAACCCAGCCATCATCACAGGCCCAGTAAGTAGAGCTGTGGGATCCTGCAGGAAATGCCTGACTGGGGCACAGCTGAAGGAGCAGCAGCCCCTGCCTGCTCCTGGGCTCAGGGGTGGGCAGCCTGGGAAGCAGGAGCTCTCTGCCCACATCTAAGGCAGAGGAAGCTGGGGATGTCACAGCAGGCTCTGGGCAGCCTCCCTGCTTGCTCAGGGTTTGGGGATGCCTAAGGGGAAGTGCCCCTGTTTGCCTTACCTGGGTCATTCCTGGCAGTAGCGTTTCACTGGGCTGGCACATTGTTCTATTTATTTGAGGATCTCTGGACCATAAAGAGCTGTTTGCACTTGGGAGGAGAGAGGTGGGCCCATGTGGATTCAAAGTGGGGAAAAAAAGGCTCTGTGTGTAAATTCACCTTTAGCAGCGTGTCCATGGAGTGTATCTGTAATTAAATCGGTACCTGTACTTGCCTTTGTACACCTTGCCGTCTTTTGCTGTGAATAAAAACATTCATTCAATAAAGTTAAGTCGCCCCTAGTCAAGATACCCCACGTCTTCCCCTTGGCTCCTGTCTTTCTTTTTCATATTTGCTGTAGCATTAACTCTATTTCTTTTTCTCTCTATTTCTTTTCTTTTTCTCTGGATTTCTTTTTCTCTCTATTTCTGTCTGACTCTATTTCTCTTTCCCTGTTTCTAGTAGTCTCTAACTCTGGTTTTTTTTCTTTTTCACTCTTTCTTTTTTTTTTCTCTCTAACCTTTTTCTAACTTTCTTTTCCTTTCTAGCTGTACAATTTAAAAAACAGCAATACAAATTTTCAGGCTCCTTGCAAGTAAAAAAAAAAAACAAAACACCAAAAAACCTTATGTTATTATTTAAATAAAATTATTTACACCTCAGGAGCCTGAAATTTTCTACTGCTGCACCAGACATACATATTTTTTCTCCTTTTTCATATATGCCAGGTAGGGCCCCTCATTAATACTCCAGATGGCAGTGACTAATAATTACCTTGATTGAACATTACATGCCTACTCTGGAGTACTAATGAAAGTAGTTATTAGTTAGTTGGGCAGTTAATTCAATATTTAGCTAACTAGCCAATTTCTCGGTGCACCACCACGCCTGTCACTCACCCAAAGATCCACTTCTCACACAAGCCCAGCCCGTCACAACCCCAGCCCCGGTCCCTCGACACGTGGGGGCCCCAGGGTGTCACCTGCACATCACGGCATCTCCTGTGCCCGAGCGCCTCCGGAGGGACCCTGAGGCCATCCCCAGCGCTGATCCCGTCCCTCCCGAGGGACCCTGAGGCCATCCCCAGCGCTGACCCGTCCTTCCCGAGGGACCCTGAGGCCATCCCCAGCGCTGACCCTGTCCCTCCCGTGTCCGTCCCCCTGGGACGCTCCCCCAGCCCCGCCCCTGCCCCGCGCCCCAGCCCCGCCCCTGCCCCGCGCCCCAGCCCCGCCCCTGCCCCGCGCCCCAGCCCCGCCCCTGCCCCGCGCCCCAGCCCTGGCTGCGCACCCGCCGCTAACGCCGCCTTGTGGGCACAGCGCGGTACTGCAGCCGCTGCCGAGCACTGCCAGAGCGCCGGCTCGGGGGTGGCTGCAGTACCGCGCTCTGCCCACAAGGCGGCAGCACTGCCGCCCTTCCCACGCTCGCAGCCGCGGCCGCTCTCGCAGCCCGAACTCGGCGTCACCCTCCCCTCTATTCACACACACCCCCCGCTCCCCGCTCCATCCGGGCAGCGCCGGCGGGGACGCCGCTGCAATCCGGATCTCCGGCGAGGAGAACAGCATTGCTGCCCTGCCGGATTGAGAAATCCGATTCCTTGCAGAGATTGAGGGGATAGGGAGCTGATCCTCAGGCTGGCTTTTGGTAGCGGCAATTGGGTGAGATGGGGAGAGGGGATATTCTCCCGGATCCGTTAAAGCCAGCTCTGCTGGGTTTGGGTATCTCTCTCCAAAAACTGATCCCGCTGAAGGGGGCTTGAGGAAGCAGCGGGATGCCCTGGGGGCTGTGCTGGAACCCCCAGCCCCGGTGAGGAATGCTGGGCAGTGCCGGCTCCGAGGGGACCCGGAACAGGGAGCAGCCCCGCTTCGGCCCCGGGAGAGGGGGCGGGCCGCGAGCGATGGCCCCGCCCCAGCCCGGGCAGGACGAGGCGCCGGGGAGGGAGCGGGCGGGGCCGGGCGGGGATTGAGGGGAGGGGCCGGGCGGGGATTGAGGGGCGGGGCCGGGCCCGACTCAGGTGCGCGGGGCCCCAGTGCGGCTGCGCGGGCCGGGGCCTATTTCTATGCGGCCGATCCGCTGCCGGCCCGTTCCATTCGGGAACACTCGTGCTGGGATGCGGCGGGATCCTCGTCGGAGCGCTGTGCCAGGGACAGCTCCCGGTTCTGCGCGATCCTGGGGCGCTCAGGTAGGACCAGGGTCGGGTCTAGGTTTTGGCGGTATTGGCTGGGGGTTCCAGGCGGTGCCGCCTCTCCCCGGGCAGGCAGGGTGCGGGTAGCGGGGCCGGGATCGGGATCGCCGCAGGCAGCAGCAGCAGCCGCCCCGGACGGGCGCTGGGGCTGAGCCCGGCGCTGCCGCTCCCATTCCGTTCCGGCGGCCGCGGCACTCTGGACACGGTCCCGCTGTGGCCGCGGGGAGCCGGGGCTCTGCCGGTAACCGCGCCCGGAAGAACGGCGGCGGGATCTCCCCGTGCAGACGCTGCATCGCGGCTGGAGCCGGCCGGGGCGCGGGGAGCGCCGTGCCAGCCCTGGGAGCCCCAAATCCCGCCGCTCCCGGTGCCCCCGTCCCGCAGAGGCCCCGTAGCCCTGAGCGCGGAGCAGCGCCCGGCTCCCCGTTCCCGTGCGCGCACAGCCCCGGGGCTGCTGCCCGCGCACCCCTGCGGAACGAGCGGGGCTGGGGCGCGGGACGAGCCGCTCGGCGGGGCCGGGCACGGTTCTGCTCGGGCTGTTTCTCATTCACCTGCCAGATGGGATGCTCCCCCTCTCCCTTGCTTTGCAACTCCAAGAAGCTCTGCAATGGCAAAGCCTCTTTTATTAAAATTCGGCTGCGGCTTTTCCTCTTTGCTTCCAGGACACAGGATATACTGGGATTGAGAGGGTTCCTAAAATCCGACTCTCGAGGACACGGCCCGTGGGAGAATTGAACTTACAACCTTGGCACTACCTGGACTGTGCTCCGACTGACTGAGCCCTCTGCATCACAGGTATGAAACTCCCAAGGATGGGAATCCTTGGCTCCAGCAAGCTGCACAGAGGCCTCAGTGCCTCCCACTCACTGCCAGCAATACTCCTTGGTGTTTCTGTGTGTCCCAGCTGCGAGGGGCAGGAGGAGGCCAGGAGTCCCCGAAAGGCGTCCGGCACCTCTTGTCCATGGGCCCTCGGGGCAGGGGCTGTGCCTGCAGCGTCCTGCCCGTGCCGAGCGCACGGCCCGGGATGGGCGCTGGGTGCCCGGCCGGCGCTGGCACGGACACGGCTCAAGGGCTGCCCGTGGCTCCCGGGCCAGGGGCTGCTCTGAGCAGGCTCCTGGAGACGCTGCAGCCTGGATACAGGCCACTGACAGCCCAAAAGCAGCCCAAGGAGCAGCTGGCGTGTCCTGGTGATGGTGGCACTGGCTGCGTGCAGAGGGGCTCAGACAGCAATTCCTGGTTCCAGCCTCCCAGAGCTCCCAGGCAGCTGCCAGGTATGTCCTGTCCACCCCAATTGCCTTCCCTTCCCTTCCCTTCCTGCCTGAGGCCTCGTTCAGCAGCAGCAGCACTAAAGCCAAGGCAATCTTGCCTCACAGCTATTAAATGCCAACCGACAGCCTGCAGAGATGCCTTCAAATCAAAGGTTCAGGTGGGATGAAGTTTTGTTTGGACGAAGGTGGGAGTTTCCAGGGAGCCAGCTGGAAGTGCAGAAGGGATGGAAAGCTTTCCCAGGTGGGTCCCACTGGAGGTGTGCTGGAGGCAGGGATGTGCACCCTTTGCTGAAGGAAAAGAACTTGCAGAGGCCACTGCTGAGGCCCTGAAAGGAGCTGAGCTGCTGCAGGGAGAGATGTCCTCCCGTGGGCACGGGGAGCTGCCTTGGCACGGGACGGGAGTGCCCCTGGCCCTGCCTTCTCCTGCTTGAAAATATCACCTGGAGCCCCGGCTCAGGGGGGCTAAATCAGCTGGACTCCGGGCAGCTCTGTCAGCTGCCCCCCAGGGACATGGGTGGGGCTGGGGGATGAGGGCTTTAAATAGCCAATTCTTTGGAACAGATGCCTGTCCCTGTCCCGATGCTGCTGAGCTTCCTTGGACGCTCTGCCCGTTCCTGGCACAGCTGGCGTTCAAGGGGCAGCTCTGCACGGGAATATCCACCCTCCGTGAGGCACTGTGAGGGTATGGCAGCAGGAACTGAGCAGGGAATTGGGGGCTGTGGGATAATTCACGGGAACTAGAAAGCTGACAGTGGGCCCCGAGTCTGGGCGCTGCACAGAGAACAATCTTTGTGCTGCCCTGTCACCATTTTCTTCTGGTTCTTTTTTTTTTTTTTTTTTCTTTCAGGTGCTGGACTTGCCTCTGTGGATGTGCGCTGAGCTCTCACTGCAGGGGACTGTGAGGCCTGACTGGCTGTGAGTTTGTGTTCTTCTCTCAGGGGAATCAGAAATGATCATTAATTAGACCACAGAAATCTTTTCTGAAACCTTTCCCCTTTCCTGCCCTTTGCTGGTAAGTCTTTTCTTTCTGCCTTTAACTCTACAGCTGTTCCCTGATGTGATTTCCCCTGCCTCACTTCTGTGCAGCTCCTAGCTGGGGAAAACTGGGATAACTTAGAGGGGACAGAGGTGAAACTTTTAGCTGGATTTTTCTAAAATTTTCTAATGATACTGAAATTATTTCCAATTGCCCCAGTGAGGAGAACACCAACTTGCAGGCATCAAAAGCTCCAAACTCGTTTAATTGAGGTAGGTCCAAGGAAAAATCCAGCCATGCCAGGCTGAGGCTGGAGCCTGCTCATAATTCATTATTGGTGTCTGCTGCAGTCTAGGAATAGCTCTCTCATTTGTCACTTGCTTGATCTGCTTTTATATCCCTGATTCAAATGGAGTTAGGCAAACTTCATGTTTGCTATTAGGCTATGAAGAAGCCTATTGTAACCAGCAAATGCTTTTCTTAGATGGAAATGTGCATGCAAAATACAAAGAGCTTTGATACTGAGATTTTTTTCCCCCCCCCCCCGAGGTTCAAGTATTTTATCATTTTAATAGCATTCCATTTTCCTGTTGCACTCATTTTTAGAGTGCATCTTTTGTATTAGCTCTGAGTAGCATAATTCCTTCCAAATTCCTGTGGCACTATTACCATAACTATGCAATTAGCTACAGCTGGATGTAGCAGAGGTGAACACTAAATAGTTTTGTTGGCAGGAGGCCCAGTGTCTTTTAACCCAGACACCTTCTTTACTGATGCCTGGTTTGTTACTCTGCTTTAGGGAGTATGGGGAACTTCAGATACAAAGAAGAGAATTTAAAAGTTATAATTGTACAAGTTTGTTATGCAAAAAGGTGCTGAAGGTGCTGTGGATCTGTTTTGGATTGTTATTTGTGTTTTGTTAGGTTTTTTGTTTTGTTCTGTGGTTTGTTTTTTTTTTGTTGTTTTTTTTTGGTTTTTTTTTTGTGTGTGTGTGTGTTGGGTTTTTTTTTTTTTTCCCACCTATCTTTTCCCTAGCTTGAAGAAACTTGAAGAAGGAATTTGGATATATAAAAACAAGCTGAGAAGAGCATCAGTGTGTTCACTGGCAGCACGGGCTGGGATGAGGGCTGAGCAGGACCCAAGCTGCAGCACTATCATCCATTCAGCTTTCACCTCATGTTTTATCACGGCCTTTATGAGACAGATGTGAATCGATGAGTCCCAGGCCGAGCCGTGCCCGTGCCCCGTTCTGTTGGAGCTGGTGCTTTCCTGACACATTCACCAGCCACACTCTGTAAAAAATACTCCTGGGTCTGCTGCTGTTCCTCTTCCTGCTTTATATTCAATTTTCCACCCCTTCTCTCCTCTCTGTCCGCTGTGTCTTTTGTGTTCCTTTCTTGGCCTGTGTGCTCCCCATCCCATTCCCTTTCACTGCTTCACTCTCTCTTGTTCTTCTTTTTCTTTTTTGAAATGAATACTCAATATTTATGTAATATCTCTTACTCAATCCCTCTCCCTGTTCTGTCCTACTTTTTGCCTCTGTCTCACTTGCTGCCTGCATCTTTATTTCTCCTTTCTTCCTCTCCTTGTCCCTCTGTCCTGCACCGTGACTGTGTTTCTTTGTCCCTGTCACTGTCCCTTTGCCTGTACCTGTGTGCACCTGCTCCTGCCCAGTGCTCCTCCCTGACCGTCCCCTCTCTTGGTGAGCCTCTGTCCTGCTGGCCGTGCCTCTCTGTCTCCGTCCCTGTGCTGCTCCTTGGCCGCGTTTGCCCAGCCCTGGCACGTGCCGCGGTCGATTCCTCTGCGGGTTCTTGTTTCCCTCTTTGTATCCCTCAGTCATTGCTGCGTGTTTGGCACCGTGTTTCATTCTGCGTCCTTCTCCGTGCCTCGCTCGTGTTCCTGTTTTATTCTGTGTGGCTCTGTGGAGCTCCCCGTGCCGGTGGTTCCCACGGGTGTGTCCCATTTGCTGTCCCTGTTCTTTTTTAATCCCTCTCTGTGTGCGGCCCATTCACCATCCCAGGTGTTTTTTGGTTTTTTTTCCATTTCATCCTGCGCCTTGATCTTAGTTTTCTTGCTGTGTCCTCTCTGCTGGCGCTCCCTCTTCTGCCCCTTGTTGCCTGTGTCTGCGGGGCTGAGAAGGAACTTCAGCCCTTCTGGGGGCTGTCCCCCACTTCCTTGCGTGAGCAGAGTCCCTTTTTGGGGGGATGGACCGTGGGAAGGGTTCGAATAAAGTGCCGTGCTCCTGCCCGAGGCAGTTGTAGTTGTTGTGTGCCTTCTTTGGGGGTGAGGAAAAAAGGCTGAGGGGGACAGGGGGTGGAGACTCGGGGGCTCCCGTGTCCTTTGGGGCACCCCAAGGTCCCGAGGAGAGGGAGCCACGCTGCGGTGAAGGGGCAGGGGAGTGGGGAATGGGGGGGGTGGTGCCGGGTGCCGTCCCCCAGAGGGACCCAAGAGTGCCAGAACATTCACAGGGAGGGCTGGGTGTAGAAGGCAGGAAAATATAAATATAAAAAATACCTAACTACAGCTTAAATAAATGTTTTATTTGGTTAGAGAAGGGTTTTTTAATAGATAATCTAAATATAAAATAAAAAGAATAGAAAAATAAAAATATATTTATATAAATATAAAATATATACAAATAGAAGTAACAACTTTATATTAAATATATAAATAATGCAAATATATAGTGTATGAATATAAATTATATATATGAGATTAGAAATACGCAAATAATATAGTTTAAAATAAATGGTTTTTTTGGTTTTATTTGGTAAAGGCAGGTTTTTTTATAATTAATACAAGCAAAATAAATACACAAATATACAATAAGTTTATAAAGACATAAAAGTAGAAGTATTTGTGCATACATGAATATATGGAAGTAAATACATAACTATATAGATCAATATAAATGTAGGATATAAATAATATATACTTCTGGTATAATATATTTATAATATAGATACATTGATTGCAGACATAAAAATGAAAAATATAAATAGAAACATTTAAATATAGTTTAAAATAAAGGGGTTTTTTTGTTTGTATTTGGGTAAAGGTGGGGCTTTTAAATAAAATTAGAAACATACACATATATAATATATAAAGATATATGCATAAAATAGAAATGAATTTTAACAATATAAATATTATGTGTACAATAAATAATAAAAATAATATTGTGTATATGTTATAATGCAACCTTAATTGAAAATATAAAATGTGTATAGATTGTGAATGTGAATATAAATTAAATATTAATAGATTTTTATTTAAAGGGGTTTTTTTATTATTTGCTTTTAGTTTTGGTCGGGGTGTTTTGGGGGCATTCTTTTCGGAGGATTTTTTGAAGGGATGGGACTCGTTGCTTTTTGCCTTCGCTTCTCTCTCTGTCCCCAAAGCGCCGCAGCCCCGGGCTGAGCTCGGCGCAGTGCTGCCGCCTTGTGGGCACAGCGCGGTACTGCAGCCAGCCCAGAGCCGGCAATGGCAGTGCTGCCGCCTTGTGGATACAGCGCGGTACTGCAGCCAGCCCCGAGGCGGCAATGGCAGTGCTGCCGCCTTGTGGACACAGCGCGGTACTGCAGCCAGCCCCGAGGCGGCAATGGCAGTGCTGCCGCCTTGTGGGCACAGCGCGGTACTGCTGCCAGCCCCGAGCCGGCCCCTGGCAGTGCTGCCGCCTTGTGGGCACAGCGCGGTACTGCAGCCGCCGCCGCTCCGGCGCCCTGGCAGCGCTGCCGTCCTGTGGGCACAGCGCGGTGCTGCGCGCGTGCCCTTCCGATGATGGGAGCGAGCGCGTGCCGGGACGCTGCCCTGTAGGGCTGCCGCCACGCTGCGGAAGTGGCCTCTGCCAGTACTAGAGATGGCGGCCGAGAAGGGCGGAAATGACGTCTTGCCACTCTCAAGATGGCGGTTTGGCCGGCACTCGTTTGACCTTCTATGTATGGCGGCAGTTCCGGGTACCACAACAAAGATGGCAGCCGGGCCGGAAGTGGCCTCTGCCAGTACTAGAGATGGCGGCCGAGACGGGCGGAAGTGACGTCTTGCCACTCTCAAGATGGCGGCTCGGCCGGCACTCGCCTGACCTTCTACATATGGCGGCAGAAAGGGCGGGAAAATCAAGGACCCCAGTCTGTTTTGTGGGCTGCCTGCCCGCGACGCCCACACCGATCCCCGCGGCGCGATTTTCTGCCGCGTTTCCGAGAGTGCGGACACGGGCTGTGGGCTCAGCGGCGCCGCGGGCGCGCGGGAAACGGGCAGGCGCAGACAGGCGGCTGCGGGCAGACGCCTTTCTCTGCCGGGGTCCTGTACTGCCGGGGGCGGTACCGAAGGCGGGCCCGGGGGCGGTACCAAGGGCGGAACCAGGGGCGGTACCAAGGGCGGCAGCGACGGCGGTACCCACGGCGGTACCGGGGGCGGTACCGGGCGAGGATCCAGGTGCCGGGCCGTGAGGTGATTCAGGGGCGGCGGGGCCGGGCCCGGCACAGGTGCGCGGGGCCCCAGTGCGGCTGCGCGGGCCGGGGCCTATTTCTATGCGGCCGATCCGCTCCCGGCCCGTTCCGTTCGGGAACACTCGTGCTGGGAGGCGGCGGGATCCTCGTCGGAGCGCTGTGCCAGGGACAGCTCCCGGTTCTGCGCGAATCCTGGGGCGCTCAGGTAGGACCAGGGTCGGGTCTAGGTTTTGGCGGTATTGGCTGGGGGTTCCAGGCGGTGCCGCCTCTCCCCGGGCAGGCAGGGTGCGGGTAGCGGGGCCGGGATCGGGATCGCCGCAGGCAGCAGCAGCAGCCGCCCCGGACGGGCGCTGGGGCTGAGCCCGGCGCTGCCGCTCCCATTCCGTTCCGGCGGACGCGGCACTCTGGACACGGTCCCGCTGCGGCCGCGGGGAGCCGGGGCTCTGCCGGTAACCGCGCCCGGAAGAACGGCGGCGGGATCTCCCCGTGTAGACGCTGCATCGCGGCTGGACCCGGCCGGGGCGCGGGGGCCGCCGTGCCAGCCCTGGGAGCCCCAAATCCCGGCGCTCCCGGTGCCCCCGTCCCGCAGAGGCCCCGCAGCCCTGAGCGCGGAGCAGCGCCCGGCCCCCCGTTCCCGTGCGCGCACAGCCCCGGGGCTGCTGCCCGAGCACCCCTGCGGAACGAGCGGGGCTGGGGCGCGGGACGAGCCGCTCGGCGGGGCCGGGCAGGGTTCTGCTCGGGCTGCTTCTCCATCACCTGCTAGGTGCGACGCTCCCCCTCTCCCTTGCTTTGCAACTCCAAGAAGCTCTGCAATGGCAAAGCCTCTTTTATTAAAATTCGGCTGCGGCTTTTCCTCTTTACTTCCAGGTCACAGGATATGCTGGGATTGGGAGGGTTCCTAAAATCCGACTCTCGAGGACACGGCCCGTGGGAGAATTGACCTTACAACCTTGGCACTGCCTGGACTGTGCTCCAACTGACTGAGCCCTCTGCATCCCAGGTATGAAACTCCCAAGGATGGGAATCCTTGGCTCCAGCAAGCTGCACAGAGGCCTCAGTGCCTCCCACTCACTGCCAGCAATGCTCCTTGGTGTTTCTGTGTGTCCCAGCTGCGGGGAACGGGGGGCAGGAGGAGGCCAGGAGTCCCTGAAAGGCATCCAGCACCTCTTGTCCTTGGGCCCTCGGGGCAAGGGCTGTGCCTGCAGTATCCTGCCCCTGCCAAGCGCATGGCCCGGGATGGGCGCTGGGTGCCCGGCCGGCGCTGGCACGGACACGGCTCAAGGGCTGCCCGTGGCTCCCGGGCCAGGGAGCAGGCTCCTGGAGATGCTCCAGCCTGGATACAGGCCACTGACAGCCCAAAAGCAGCCCAAGGAGCAGCTGGCGTGTCCTGGTGATGGTGGCACGGGCTGCGTGCAGAGGGGCTCAGACAGCAATTCCTGGTTCCAGCCTCCCAGAGCTCCCAGGCAGCTGCCAGGTATGTCCTGTCCACCCCAATTGCCTTCCCTTCCCTTCCTGCCTGAGGCCTCGTTCAGCAGCAGCAGCACTAAAGCCAAGGCAGTCTTCCCTCACAGCTATTAAATGCCAACCGACAGCCTGCAGAGATGCCTTCAAATCAAAGGTTCAGGTGGGATGAAGTTTTGTTTGGACGAAGGTGGGAGTTTCCAGGGAGCCAGCTGGAAGTGCAGAAGGGATGGAAAGCTTTCCCAGGTGGGTCCCACTGGAGGTGTGCTGGAGGCAGGGATGTGCACCCTTTGCTGAGGGAAAAGAACTTGCAGAGGCTCTGAAAGGAGCTGAGCTGCTGCAGGGAGAGATGTCCTCCCGTGGGCACGGGGAGCTGCCTTGGCACGGGACGGGAGTGCCCCTGGCCCTGCCTTCTCCTGCTTGAAAATATCACCTGGAGCCCCGGCTCAGGGGGGCTAAATCAGCTGGACTCCGGGCAGCTCTGTCAGCTGCCCCCCAGGGACATGGGTGGGGCTGGGGGATGAGGGCTTTAAATAGCCAATTCTTTGGAACAGATGCCTGTCCCTGTCCCGATGCTGCTGAGCTTCCTTGGACGCTCTGCCCGTTCCTGGCACAGCTGGCGTTCAAGGGGCAGCTCTGCACGGGAATATCCACCCTCCGTGAGGCACTGTGAGGTTATGGCAGCAGGAACTGAGCAGGGAATTGGGGGCTGTGGGATAATTCACGGGAACTAGCAAAGCTGACAGTGGGCCCCGAGTCTGGGCGCTGCACAGAGAACAATCTTTGTGCTGCCCTGTCACCATTTTCTTCTGGTTCTTTTTTTTTTTTTTTTTTTTTTTTTTTCTTTCAGGTGCTGGACTTGCCTCTGTGGATGTGTGCTGAGCTCTCACTTCAGGGGACTGTGAGGCCTGACTGGCTGTGAGTTTGTGTTCTTCTCACAGGAGAATCAGAAATGATCATTAATTAGACCACAGAAATCTTTTCTGAAACCTTTCCCCTTTCCTGCCCTTTGCTGGTAAGTCTTTTCTTTCTGCCTTTAACTCTACAGCTGTTCCCTGATGTCATTGCCCCAGTCTCACTTCTGTGCAGCTCCTAGCTGGGGAAAGCTCATAATAGAGCTGGTAACAAGTAAGCACTTGTTTCTATACTTCTTTTTCCAAAACTTTCACCAGAACTTAATTTCACTAGTTAGGAAGCGTGGTGAGGGGTGCAGGAGGAGCAGGAATAGGGGAGGGAAGCCTTGAGCACTGCAGGCTACAAAGATCTGCGTTTATCAATTTGATTTAGTCCTGCTGTGTTAAGGATACATAAATAGGCAAAATCCAAGGCACAGGCTGGAGTTCCTGTGACAATGCTACTGTGTGTTTATCTTTAATTACTCGGTGTGCCCCATTTCCCTTTAATAAGTGCTCTGATACCCCTGTAGAAACAAACACAACATGGGTGGGACAGTGCACCTCACAACTCCACAAAGAGTGGCACCTCTACCTCGTATGACAATGCCATTTTAGTACAGCCCAACTGTCTCACAGCAGAGGGCTGAAGGCCCCTGGGAAAACAATTCTGGCACGCCCCTGAGCCCTTCCCCGGCTCTGTGGGGTGCCCCTGAGCCCTTCCCCGGCTCTGTGTGCCCCAGCTGCCCTGTCACCTCACCCCATGGGCACACTGCTCCCTGCAGCACACACACACTGCTGCCTTCCTGGCAGCTCCCAGGCACCTACCAGCCACGTGTTGGACGGGATCAGGAGGGAAAACAGCCCTTCTGCAGCCATTTTCTGGGCAGCTGGCAGTGATTCACGCACAAGGGGCATGGATACCATCAGTGGGTTCCCCTCAAAGTCTGTCCACGTTCAGCAGCACATGGTGGTATTCACCATCTGCATCAGTGACACGCACAGGGAGTTAGGGAGGAGAACTCCTTAGTTCAGCAGGAAGCAGCAGGGCAGGAGAGGGGAGAGGGGCTCACTGGGATGGGATGGGTTGGGATGGGATGGGATGGGATGGGATGGGATGGGAAGTCACAGTGAGCCTGGCAAATGGCCCCTGCAGTGTGCAGGGAGAGGCTGTGCAAGGAGAATGGCAAAGTGTAAACTCAGAATGGCAATTATTAGTAGAGTTTTGGTTGGAAAGGGCATGAAAAATACCCTCACCTGGACAAGAGTTATTTCACTCTGTGATGTATTGACAGGAGTGCCCAAATCCCAGCTGGAGTAACCCTTGTGATGCCATCAGCATTGGGAATGTCTGGCTCTGTGAGTTCTCTATGTGGCAGGGGGTCCCAACTTCAGGGAAATAGTGGGGCCCTTGGAAAGGCAGAAGAGGGAATCCTCAAAGGCCTGAGAGCCTGGTTTCTGACAGAGAACTGTAGTGATGGGAAGACTCAAAGTTCTGAAACTTTTGAAGGTGTTGAGACTTTTGAAAATACTCTTCAAAAAGAATGAATTTGTTATCCATGTGCACTTGGGATCAGGCAGAGAATCCTGAGCTGCAGTTCCAGGTGGAGTGGTTCATGCCAGACCCTTGTAGCCCTGGAACAGCATTTTTGACGTGAAGTCCCTGTAAGACTCTGAGAAGAAACTTAGACTGGGATTTGTTGGTGTCGCTGCACGCTCTGAGGGTAGAGAGGGCCAAGAGCTGACACACTGTCAGTCATTTCCAGCTGTGTTACCTGTGATTTCACACAGAACTGGCACTGTGATTTGTGGCTGCTGGTGTCAAGGTGACCAAGAAGTCTGTAGAAGGGGATTCCAGTGGAGGGGTTGGAAAGGCAAAGGGCTGTGCTGGGTGCCCCACCTTGGCAGCAGCTCTGGGGTCTCAGGCTGGCAGCCCTCCTCAGCTTTTCCAAAAGGGATAAATCACTTTAATGTGTGAAGGGAAATAAAGTAGTATTTTACTGTTAAATTAACTTATAGATCAAATGTCTTGCAATGTGCTCGCAGTCCTTCAGAATTTTCTCCAGGTAACATTTGCTGAAGGACACCTTTCAGATCCCAGTCCCCCTTAAAGCAGCTTGGGATGCTCAAACTTAGAGGGCTTTTCCAGTTGTAGGAACAAGGAAAATGCAGTCTGCTGCTGCCCAGCTCCTGACGCAGAGGAGTGTCCGTAGCAGCAGAGGGTGGCAGCCCAGGGTGACCAGCACCTTGCCATTGCAGGTGGCACCCGGGTGGGTCTGGAGCGTTGTCTTCTGGTTGCAATCCCGTTGTTTTGTTGTGATCCCGCGTTCAGGATCCTGGGAGGAGCAGCTGTCTGGAGGCAGGGAAGGGCAGTCCCAGCATGGTCCTGTAGAAGCTTTCCTGTCATCCTCCTGGTGCTCCTCAGAGCTGTAGATGGAAAGAAGTGGGCTGTGCTGTGCCACTGCCAGCATCTCCACTGCCCCTTGCTGGGTGATTCTCTTGCACCAAAGCAGGACAGTTCTGCCCCCTTCACCTTCTCATTAAATCAGAGTCTAGGAAAAATGTTACTCCCTCCAGATTTAGAAGTGTGATACCTCAGCTCTCTGTGCAGAATTTCCAAACAGTAACTTGGGGTGTCACTGCCAAAAACTTTGGGTTCCTTTACCCACCAGGCCGTGTCTCCAATCCCAGCCCACGTTCCAATGAACGTGTCACTCACTCCTGCAGACGTTGCCATCAAAGCAGTGCAGATTCCCTGGGTTCTGGGGTGCTTCTGTGTTTTTGAGTGGATGTTTTCAGCTTAACAGTGTGTTGGGGCTGGGGAGGGTGGGGAGACACAAGCCTTTGCTAACCCTGACAGAGCTGAGCAGTGCTAGGGAGAGAAAAACCAAGAGAAATTCACGGTGTGGTAGCAGAGAAAAGCCGTGGGATCATTTCTTTTGTTATTTGCAGATAAGAAAATGACCCAGTGGGAAGAGCCCAGGCTGCAGAACCCAGCCATCACCACAGGCCCAGTAAGTAGAGCTGCGGGATCCTGCAGGAAATGCCTGACTGGGGCACAGCTGAAGGAGCAGCAGCCCCTGCCTGCTCCTGGGCTCAGGGGTGGGCAGCCTGGGAAGCAGGAGCTCTCTGCCCACATCTAAGGCAGAGGAAGCTGGGGATGTCACAGCAGGCTCTGGGCAGCCTCCCTGCTTGCTCAGGGTTTGGGGATGCCTAAGGGGAAGTGCCCCTGTTTGCCTTACCTGGGTCATTCCTGGCAGTAGCGTTTCACTGGGCTGGCACATTGTTCTATTTATTTGAGGATCTCTGGACCATAAAGAGCTGTTTGCACTTGGGAGGAGAGAGGTGGGCCCATGTGGATTCAAAGTGGGGAAAAAAAGGCTCTGTGGGTAAATTCACCTTTAGCAGCGTGTCCATGGAGTGTATCTGTAATTAAATTGGTACCTGTACTTGCCTTTGTACACCTTGCTGTCTTTTGCTGTGAATAAAAACATTCATTCAATAAAGTTAAGTCGCCCCTAGTCAAGATACCCCACGTCTTCCCCTTGGCTCCTGTCTTTCTTTTTCATATTTGCTGTAGCATTAACTCTATTTCTTTTTCTCTCTATTTCTTTTCTTTTTCTCTTTCCCTGTTTCTAGTAGTCTCTAACTCTGGTTTTTTTCTTTTTCACTCTTTCTTTTTTTTTCTCTCTAACCTTTTTCTAACTTTCTTTTCCTTTCTAGCTGTACAATTTAAAAAACAGCAATACAAATTTTCAGGCTCCTTGCAAGTAAAAAAAACAAACCAAAACACCAAAAAACCTTATGTTATTTATTTAAATAAAATTATTTACACCTCAGGAGCCTGAAATTTTCTACTGCTGCACCAGACATACATATTTTTTTCTCCTTTTTCATATATGCCAGGTAGGGCCCCTCATTAATACTCCAGATGGCAGTGACTAATAATTACCTTGATTGAACATTACATGCCTACTCTGGAGTACTAATGAAAGTAGTTATTAGTTAGCTGGGCAGTTAATTCAATATTTAGCTAACTAGCCAATTTCTCGGTGCACCACCACGCCTGTCACTCACCCAAAGATCCACTTCTCACACAAGCCCAGCCCGTCACAACCCCAGCCCCGGTCCCTTGACACGTGGGGTCCCCAGGGTGTCACCTGCACATCACGGCATCTCCTGTGCCCGAGCGCCTCCGGAGGGACCCTGAGGCCATCCCCAGCGCTGATCCCGTCCCTCCCGAGGGACCCTGAGGCCATCCCCAGCGCTGATCCTGTCCTTCCCGAGGGACCCTGAGGCCATCCCCAGAGCTGATCCCGTCCCTCCCGAGGGACCCTGAGGCCATCCCCAGCGCTGATCCCGTCCCTCCCGTGTCCGTCTCCCTGGGACGCTCCCCCAGCCCCGCCCCTGCCCCGCGCCCCAGCCCTGGCTGCGCACCCGCCGCTAACGCCGCCTTGTGGGCACAGCGCGGTACTGCAGCCGCTGCCGAGCACTGCCAGAGCGCCGGCTCGGGGGTGGCTGCAGTACCGCGCTCTGCCCACAAGGCGGACAGCACTGCCGCCCTTCCCACGCTCGCAGCCGCGGCCGCTCTCGCAGCCCGAACTCGGCGTCACCCTCCCCTCTATTCACACACACCCCCCGCTCCCCGCTCCATCCGGGCAGCGCCGGCGGGGACGCCGCTGCAATCCGGATCTCCGGCGAGGAGAACAGCATTGCTGCCCTGCCGGATTGAGAAATCCGATTCCTTGCAGAGATTGAGGGGACAGGGAGCTGATCCTCAGGCTGGCTTTTGGCAGCGGCAATTGGGTGAGATGGGGAGAGGGGATATTCCCCCGGATCCGTTAAAGCCAGCTCTGCTGGGTTTGGGTATCTCTCTCCAAAAACTGATCCCGCTGAAGGGGGCTTGAGGAAGCAGCGGGATGCCCTGGGGGCTGTGCTGGAACCCCCAGCCCCGGTGAGGAATGCTGGGCAGTGCCGGCTCCGAGGGGACCCGGAACAGGGAACGGCCCCGGGAGAGGGGGCGGGCCGCGAGCGATGGCCCCGCCCCAGCCCGGGCAGGACGAGGCGCCGGGGAGGGAGCGGGCGGGGATTGAGGGGCGGGGCCGGGCCCGACTCAGGTGCGCGGGGCCCCAGTGCGGCTGCGCGGGCCGGGGCCTATTTCTATGCGGCCGATCCGCTCCCGGCCCGTTCCATTCGGGAACACTCGTGCTGGGAGGCGGCGGGATCCTCGTCGGAGCGCTGTGCCAGGGACAGCTCCCGGTTCTGCGCGAATCCTGGGGCGCTCAGGTAGGACCAGGGTCGGGTCTAGGTTTTGGCGGTATTGGCTGGGGGTTCCAGGCGGTGCCGCCTCTCCCCGGGCAGGCAGGGTGCGGTAGCGGGGCCGGGATCGGGATCGCCGCAGGCAGCAGCAGCAGCCGCCCCGGACGGGCGCTGGGGCTGAGCCCGGCGCTGCCGCTCCCATTCCGTTCCGGCGGCCGCGGCACTCTGGACACGGTCCCGCTGTGGCCGCGGGGAGCCGGGGCTCTGCCGGTAACCGCGCCCGGAAGAACGGCGGCGGGATCTCCCCGTGTAGACGCTGCATCGCGGCTGGACCCGGCCGGGGCGCGGGGAGCGCCGTGCCAGCCCTGGGAGCCCCAAATCCCGGCGCTCCCGGTGCCCCCGTCCCGCAGAGGCCCCGCAGCCCTGAGCGCGGAGCAGCGCCCGGCTCCCCGTTCCCGTGCGCGCACAGCCCCGGGGCTGCTGCCCGCGCACCCCTGCGGAACGAGCGGGGCTGGGGCGCGGGAGGAGCCGCTCGGCGGGGCCGGGCACGGTTCTGCTCGGGCTGTTTCTCATTCACCTGCCAGATGGGATGCTCCCCCTCTCCCTTGCTTTGCAACTCCAAGAAGCTCTGCAATGGCAAAGCCTCTTTTATTAAAATTCGGCTGCGGCTTTTCCTCTTTGCTTCCAGGACACAGGATATACTGGGATTGAGAGGGTTCCTAAAATCCGACTCTCGAGGACACGGCCTGTGGGAGAATTGAACTCACAACCTTGGCACTACATGGACTGTGCTCCGACTGACTGAGCCCTCTGCATCACAGGTATGAAACTCCCAAGGATGGGAATCCTTGGCTCCAGCAAGCTGCACAGAGGCCTCAGTGCCTCCCACTCACTGCCAGCAATACTCCTTGGTGTTTCTGTGTGTCCCAGCTGCGGGGAACGGGGGGCAGGAGGAGGCCAGGAGTCCCCGAAAGGCATCCAGCACCTCTTGTCCTTGGGCCCTCGGGGCAGGGGCTGTGCCTGCAGCGTCCTGCCCGTGCCGAGCGCGCGGCTCGGGATGGGCGCTGGGTGCCCGGCCGGCGCTGGCACGGACACAGCTCAAGGGCTGCCCGTGGCTCCCGGGCCAGGGGCTGCTCTGAGCAGGCTCCTGGAGACGCTTCAGCCTGGATACAGGCCACTGACAGCCCAAAAGCAGCCCAAGGAGCAGCTGGCGTGTCCTGGTGATGGTGGCACTGGCTGCATGCAGAGGGGCTCAGACAGCAATTCCTGGTTCCAGCCTCCCAGAGCTCCCAGGCAGCTGCCAGGTATGTCCTGTCCACCCCAATTGCCTTCCCTTCCCTTCCTGCCTGAGGCCTCGTTCAGCAGCAGCAGCACTAAAGCCAAGGCAGTCTTCCCTCACAGCTATTAAATGCCAACCGACAGCCTGCAGAGATGCCTTCAAATCAAAGGTTCAGGTGGGATGAAGTTTTGTTTGGACGAAGGTGGGAGTTTCCAGGGAGCCAGCTGGAAGTGCAGAAGGGATGGAAAGCTTTCCCAGGTGGGTCCCACTGGAGGTGTGCTGGAGGCAGGGATGTGCACCCTTTGCTGAGGAAAAGAACTTGCAGAGGCTCTGAAAGGAGCTGAGCTGCTGCAGGGAGAGATGTCCTCCCGTGGGCACGGGGAGCTGCCTTGGCACGGGACGGGAGTGCCCCTGGCCCTGCCTTCTCCTGCTTGAAAATATCACCTGGAGCCCCGGCTCAGGGGGGCTAAATCAGCTGGACTCCGGGCAGCTCTGTCAGCTGCCCCCCGGGACATGGGTGGGGCTGGGGGATGAGGGCTTTAAATAGCCAATTCTTTGGAACAGATGCCTGTCCCTGTCCCGATGCTGCTGAGCTTCCTTGGACGCTCTGCCCGTTCCTGGCACAGCTGGCGTTCAAGGGGCAGCTCTGCACGGGAATATCCACCCTCCGTGAGGCACTGTGAGGTATGGCAGCAGGAACTGAGCAGATAATTGGGGGCTGTGGGATAATTCACGGGAACTAGCAAAGCTGACAGTGGGCCCCGAGTCTGGGCGCTGCACAGAGAACAATCTTTGTGCTGCCCTGTCACCATTTTCTTCTGGTTCTTTTTTTTTTTTTTTTTTTTTTTTTTTTCATTCAGGTGCTGGACTTGCCTCTGTGGATGTGCGCTGAGCTCTCACTGCAGGGGACTGTGAGGCCTGACTGGCTGTGAGTTTGTGTTCTTCTCTCAGGGGAATCAGAAATGATCATTAATTAGACCACAGAAATCTTTTCTGAAACCTTTCCCCTTTCCTGCCCTTTGCTGGTAAGTCTTTTCTTTCTGCCTTTAACTCTACAGCTGTTCCCTGATGTGATTTCCCCTGCCTCACTTCTGTGCAGCTCCTAGCTGGGGAAAACTGGGATAACTTAGAGGGGACAGAGGTGAAACTTTTAGCTGGATTTTTCTAAAATTTTCTAATGATACTGAAATTATTTCCAATTGCCCCAGTGAGGAGAACACCAACTTGCAGGCATCAAAAGCTCCAAACTCGTTTAATTGAGGTAGGTCCAAGGAAAAATCCAGCCATGCCAGGCTGAGGCTGGAGCCTGCTCATAATTCATTATTGGTGTCTGCTGCAGTCTAGGAATAGCTCTCTCATTTGTCACTTGCTTGATCTGCTTTTATATCCCTGATTCAAATGGAGTTAGGCAAACTTCATGTTTGCTATTAGGCTATGAAGAAGCCTATTGTAACCAGCATATGCTTTTCTTAGATGGAAATGTGCATGCAAAATACAAAGATTTTTTTTTTCCCCCCCCGAGGTTCAAGTATTTTATCATTTTAATAGCATTCCATTTTCCTGTTGCACTCATTTTTAGAGTGCATCTTTTGTATTAGCTCTGAATAGCATAATTCCTTCCAAATTCCTGTGGCACTATTACCATAACTATGCAATTAGCTACAGCTGGATGTAGCAGAGGTGAACACTAAATAGTTTTGTTGGCAGGAGGCCCAGTGTCTTTCTTTTAACCCAGACACCTTCTTTACTGATGCCTGGTTTGTTACTCTGCTTTAGGGAGTATGGGGAACTTCAGATACAAAGAAGAGAATTTAAAAGTTATAATTGTACAAGTTTGTTATGCAAAAAGGTGCTGAAGGTGCTGTGGATCTGTTTTGGATTGTTATTTGTGTTTTGTTAGGTTTTTTTGTTTTGTTCTGTGGGTTTGTTTTTTTGTTTTTTTTTTTTTTTTTTTTTTTTTTTGTGTGTGTGTTGGGGTTTTTTTTTTTTTTTTCCCACCTATCTTTTCCCTAGCTTGAAGAAACTCGAAGAAGGAATTTGGATATATAAAAACAAGCTGAGAAGAGCATCAGTGTGTTCACTGGCAGCACGGGCTGGGATGAGGGCTGAGCAGGACCCAAGCTGCAGCACATCATCCATTCAGCTTTCACCTCATGTTTTATCACGGCCTTTATGAGACAGATGTGAATCGATGAGTCCCAGGCCGAGCCGTGCCCGTGCCCCGTTCTGTCGGAGCTGGTGCTTTCCTGACACATTCACCAGCCACACTCTGTAATAAATACTCCTGGGTCTGCTGCTGTTCCTCTTCCTGCTTTATATTCAATTTTCCACCCCTTCTCTCCTCTCTGTCCGCTGTGTCTTTTGTGTTCCTTTCTTGGCCTGTGTGCTCCCCATCCCATTCCCTTTCACTGCTTCACTCTCTCTTGTTCTTCTTTTTCTTTTTTGAAATGAATACTCAATATTTATGTAATATCTCTTACTCAATCCCTCTCCCTGTTCTGTCCTACTTTTTGCCTCTGTCTCACTTGCTGCCTGCATCTTTATTTCTCCTTTCTTCCTCTCCTTGTCCCTCAGTCCTGCACCGTGACTGTGTTTCTTTGTCCCTGTCACTGTCCCTTTGCCTGTACCTGTGTGCACCTGCTGCCCAGTGCTCCCCTGACCGTCCCCTCTCTTGGTGAGCCTCTGTCCTGCTGGCCGTGCCTCTCTGTCTCCGTCCCTGTGCTGCTCCTTGGCCGCGTTTGCCCGCCCTGGCACGTGCCGCGGTCGATTCCTCTGCGGGTTCTTGTTTCCCTCTTTGTATCCCTCAGTCCTTGCTGCGTGTTTGGCACCGTGTTTCATTCTGCGTCCTTCTCCGTGCCTCGCTCGTGTTCCTGTTTTATTCTGTGTGGCTCTGTGGAGCTCCCCGTGCCGGTGGTTCCCATGGGTGTGTCCCATTTGCTGTCCCTGTTCTTTTTTAATCCCTCTCTGTGTGCGGCCCATTCACCATCCCAGGTGTTTTTTGGTTTTTTTTTCCATTTCATCCTGCGCCTTGATCTTAGTTTTCTTGCTGTGTCCTCTCTGCTGGCGCTCCCTCTTCTGCCCTTGTTGCCTGTGTCTGCGGGCTGAGAAGGAACTTCAGCCCTTCTGGGGGCTGTCCCCCACTTCCTTGCATGAGCAGAGTCCCTTTTTGGGGGGATGGACCGTGGGAAGGGTTCGAATAAAGTGCCGTGCTCCTGCCCGAGGCAGTTGTAGTTGTTGTGTGCCTTCTTTGGGGGTGAGGAAAAAAGGCTGAGGGGGACAGGGGGTGGAGACTCGGGGGCTCCCGTGTCCTTTGGGGCACCCCAAGGTCCCGAGGAGAGGGAGCCACGCTGCGGTGAAGGAGCAGCTGAGTGGGGAATGGGGGGGTGGTGCCGGGTGCCGTCCCCCAGAGGGACCAAGAGTGCCAGAGCATTCACAGGGAGGGCTGGGTGTAGAAGGCAGGAAAATATAAATATAAAAAATACCTAACTACAGCTTAAATAAATGTTTTTTTGGTTAGAGAAGGGTTTTTTAATAGATAATCTAAATATAAATAAAAAGAATAGAAAAATAAAAATATATTATATAAATATAAAATATATACAAATAGAAGTAACAACTTTATATTAAATATATAAATAATGCAAAATATAGTGTATGAATATAAATTATATATATGAGATTAGAAATACGCAAATAATATAGTTTAAAATAAATGTTTTTTTTTGTTTTATTTGGTAAAGGCAGGTTTTTTTATAATTAATACAAGCAAAATAAATACACAAATATACAATAAGTTTATAAGACATAAAAGTAGAAGTATTTGTGCATACATGAATATATGGAAGTAAATACATAAATATATAGATCAATATAAATGTAGGATATAAATAATATATACTTCTGGTATAATATATTTATAATATAGACACATTGATTGCAGACATAAAAATGAAAAATATAAATAGAAACATTTAAATATAGTTTAAAATAAAGGGGGTTTTTGTTTGTATTTGGGTAAAGGTGGGGCTTTTAAATAAAATTTGAAACATACATATATGTAATATATAAAGATATATGCATAAAATAGAAATGAATTTTAACAATATAAATATTATGTGTACACTAAATAATAAAATAACATTGTATATGTTATAATGCAACCTTAATTGAAAATATAAAATGTGTATAGATTGTGAATGTGAATATAAATTAAATATTAATAGATTTTTATTTAAAGGGTTTTTTTTTATTATTTGCTTTTAGTTTTGGTCGGGGTGTTTTGGGGGCATTCTTTTAGGAGGATTTTTTGAAGGGATGGGACTCGTTCCTTTTTGCCTTCGCTTCTCTCTCTGTCCCCAAAGCGCCGCAGGCCCGGGCTGAGCTCGGCGCAGTGCTGCCGCCTTGTGGGCACAGCGCGGTACTGCAGCCAGCCCAGAGCCGGCAGTGGCAGTGCTGCCGCCTTGTGGACACAGCGCGGTACTGCAGCCAGCCCCGAGGCGGCAATGGCAGTGCTGCCGCCTTGTGGATACAGCGCGGTACTGCAGCTGCCCCCAGCCGGCAATGGCAGTGCTGCCGCCTTGTGGGCACAGCGCGGTACTGCTGCCAGCCCCGAGCCGGCAATGGCAGTGCTGCCGCCTTGTGGGCACAGCGCGGTACTGCTGCCAGCCCCGAGCCGGCAATGGCAGCGCTGCCGCCTTGTGGGCACAGCGCGGTACTGCAGCTGCCCCCGAGCCGGCAATGGCAGTGCTGCCGTCCTGTGGGCACAGCGCGGTACTGCAGCCAGCCCCGAGCCGGCAATGGCGCCGCCGCCTTGTGGATACAGCGCGTACTGCAGCAGCCCCCGAGCCGGCAATGGCAGCGCTGCCGCCTTGTGGGCACAGCGCGGTACTGCTGCCAGCCCCGAGCCGGCAATGGCAGCGCTGCCGCCTTGCGGGCACAGCGCGGTACTGCAGCCGCCGCCGCTCCGGCGCCCTGGCAGCGCTGCCGTCCTGTGGGCACAGCGCGGTGCTGCGCGCGTGCCCTTCCGATGATGGGAGCGAGCGCGTGCCGGGACGCTGCCCTGTAGGGCTGCCGCCACGCTGCGGAAGTGGCCTCTGCCAGTACTAGAGATGGCGGCCGAGAAGGGCGGAAGACGTCTTGCCACTCTCAAGATGGCGGTTTGGCCGGCACTCGTTTGACCTTCTATATATGGCGGCAGAAAGGGCGGGAAAATCAAGGACCCCAGGCTGTTTTGTGCTGCCTGCCGCGACGCCGACACCGATCCCCGGCGCGATTTTCTGCGGCGTTTCCGGAGCGCGGACACGGGCTGTGGGCTCAACGGCGCCGCGGGCGCGCGGGAAACGGGCAGGCGCAGACAGGCGGCTGCGGGCAGACGCCTTTCTCTGCCGGGGTCCTGTACTGCCGGGGGCGGTACCGAAGGCGGCCCGGGGCGGTACCAAGGGCGGAACCAGGGCGGTACCAAGGGCGGCAGCGACGGCGGTACCCACGGCGGTACCGGGGGCGGTACCGGGCGAGGATCCAGGTGCCGGGCCGTGAGGTGATTCAGGGGCGGGCCGGGCCCGGCACAGGTGCGCGGGCCAGTGCGGCTGCGCGGGCCGGGGCCTATTTCTATGCGGCCGATCCGCTCCCGGCCCGTTCCATTCGGGAACACTCGTGCTGGGATGCGGCGGGATCCTCGTCGGAGCGCTGTGCCAGGGACAGCTCCCGGTTCTGCGCGAATCCTGGGGCGCTCAGGTAGGACCAGGGTCGGGTCTAGGTTTTGGCGGTATTGGCTGGGGGTTCCAGGCGGTGCCGCCTCTCCCCGGGCAGGCAGGGTGCGGGTAGCGGGGCCGGGATCGGGATCGCCGCAGGCAGCAGCAGCAGCCGCCCCGGACGGGCGCTGGGGCTGAGCCCGGCGCTGCCGCTCCCATTCCGTTCCGGCGGCCGCGGCACTCTGGACACGGTCCCGCTGCGGCCGCGGGGAGCCGGGGCTCTGCCGGTAACCGCGCCCGGAAGAACGGCGGCGGGATCTCCCCGTGTAGACGCTGCATCGCGGCTGGACCCGGCCGGGGCGCGGGGGCCGCCGTGCCAGCCCTGGGAGCCCCAAATCCCGGCGCTCCCGGTGCCCCCGTCCCGCAGAGGCCCCGCAGCCCTGAGCGCGGAGCAGCGCCCGGCTCCCCGTTCCCGTGCGCGCACAGCCCCGGGGCTGCTGCCCGAGCACCCCTGCGGAACGAGCGGGGCTGGGGCGCGGGACGAGCCGCTCGGCGGGGCCGGGCACGGTTCTGCTCGGGCTGCTTCTCCATCACCTGCTAGGTGCGACGCTCCCCCTCTCCCTTGCTTTGCAACTCCAAGAAGCTCTGCAATGGCAAAGCCTCTTTTATTAAAATTCGGCTGCGGCTTTTCCTCTTTACTTCCAGGTCACAGGATATGCTGGGATTGGAGGGTTCCTAAAATCCGACTCTCGAGGACACGGCCCGTGGGAGAATTGAACTTACAACCTTGGCACTGCCTGGACTGTGCTCCAACTGACTGAGCCCTCTGCATCCCAGGTATGAAACTCCCAAGGATGGGAATCCTTGGCTCCAGCAAGCTGCACAGAGGCCTCAGTGCCTCCCACTCACTGCCAGCAATGCTCCTTGGTGTTTCTGTGTGTCCCAGCTGCGGGGAACGGGGGGCAGGACGAGGCCAGGAGTCCCCTGAAAGGCATCCAGCACCTCTTGTCCTTGGGCCCTCGGGGCAAGGGCTGTGCCTGCAGTATCCTGCCCCTGCCAAGCGCATGGCCCGGGATGGGCGCTGGGTGCCCGGCCGGCGCTGGCACGGACACGGCTCAAGGGCTGCCCGTGGCTCCCGGGCCAGGGAGCAGGCTCCTGGAGATGCTTCCAGCCTGGATACAGGCCACTGACAGCCCAAAAGCAGCCCAAGGAGCAGCTGGCGTGTCCTGGTGATGGTGGCACGGGCTGCGTGCAGAGGGGCTCAGACAGCAATTCCTGGTTCCAGCCTCCCAGAGCTCCCAGGCAGCTGCCAGGTATGTCCTGTCCACCCCAATTGCCTTCCCTTCCCTTCCTGCCTGAGGCCTCGTTCAGCAGCAGCAGCACTAAAGCCAAGGCAGTCTTCCCTCACAGCTATTAAATGCCAACCGACAGCCTGCAGAGATGCCTTCAAATCAAAGGTTCAGGTGGGATGAAGTTTTGTTTGGACGAAGGTGGGAGTTTCCAGGGAGCCAGCTGGAAGTGCAGAAGGGATGGAAAGCTTTCCCAGGTGGGTCCCACTGGAGGTGTGCTGAAGGCAGGGATGTGCACCCTTTGCTGAGGGAAAAGAACTTGCAGAGGCTCTGAAAGGAGCTGAGCTGCTGCAGGGAGAGATGTCCTCCCGTGGGCACGGGGAGCTGCCTTGGCACGGGACGGGAGCGCCCCCGGCCCTGCCTTCTCCTGCTTGAAAATATCACCTGGAGCCCCGGCTCAGGGGGGCTAAATCAGCTGGACTCCAGGCAGCTCTGTCAAGTGCCCCCAGGGACATGGGCGGGGCTGGGGGATGAGGGCTTTAAATAGCCAATTCTTTGGAACAGATGCCTGTCCCTGTCCCGATGCTGCTGAGCTTCCTTGGACGCTCTGCCCGTTCCTGGCACAGCTGGCGTTCAAGGGGCAGCTCTGCACGGGAATATCCACCCTCCGTGAGGCACTGTGAGGTTATGGCAGCAGGAACTGAGCAGATAATTGGGGGCTGTGGGATAATTCACGGGAACTAGCAAAGCTGAGAGCGAGCCCCGAGTCTGGGCGCTGCACAGAGAACAATCTTTGTGCTGCCCTGTCACCTTTTTCTTCTGGTTATTTTTTCTTTTTTTTTTTTTTTTTTTTTTTTTTTTTTTTTGTTTCAGGTGCTGGACTTGCCTCTGGGATGTGTGCTGAACTCTCACTACAGAGGACTGTGAGGCCTGACTGGCTGTGAGTTTGTGTTCTTCTCACAGGAGAATCAGAAATGATCATTAATTAGACCACCAAAATCTTTTCTGAAACCTTTCTCCTTTCCTGCCCTTTGCTGGTAAGTCTTTTCTTTCTGCCTTTAACTCTACAGCTGTTCCCTGATGTCATTGCCCCTGTCTCACTTCTGTGCTGCTCCTAGCTGGGGAAAACTCATAGTAGAGCTTGTAACAAGTAAGCACTTGTTTCTACGCTTCTTTTTCCAAAACTTTCACCAGAACTTAATTTCACTAGTTAGGAAGCGTGGTGAGGGGTGCAGGAGGAGCAGGAATAGGGGAGGGAAGCCTTGAGCACTGCAGGCTACAAAGATATGCATTTATCAATTGATTTAGTCCTGCTGTGTTAAGGATACATAAATAGGCAAAATCTAAGGCACAGGGTGAAGTTCCTGTGACAATGCTACTGTGTGTTTATCTTGAATTACTCAGTGTGCCCCATTTCCCTTTAATAAGTGCTCTGATACCCCTGTAGAAACAAACACAACATGGGTGGGACAATGCACCTCACAGCTCCACAAAGAGTGGCACCTCCACCTCGTATGGCAGTGCCATTTTAGTACAGCCCAACTGTCTCACAGCAGAGGGCCAAAGGCCCCTGGGAAAACAATTCTGGCACGCCCCTGAGCCCTTCCCCGGCTCTGTGGGGTGCCCCTGAGCCCTTCCCTGGCTCTGTGTGCCCCAGCTGCCCTGTCACCTCACCCCATGGGCACACTGCTCCCTGCAGCACACACACACTTCTGCCTTCCTGGCAGCTCCCAGGCACCTACCAGCCACGTGTTGGACGGGATCAGGAGGGAAAACAGCCCTTCTGCAGCCATTTTCTGGGCAGCTGGCAGTGATTCACGCACAAGGGGCATGGATACCATCAGTGGGTTCCCCTCAAAGTCTGTCCACATCCAGCAGCACACGGTGCTATTCACCATCTGCATCAGTGACACGCACAGGGAGTTAGGGAGGAGAACTCCTTAGTTCAGCAGGAAGCAGCAGGGCAGGAGAGGGCAGAGGGGCTCACTGGGATGGGATGGGAAGTCACAGTGAGCCTGGCAAATGGCCCCTGCAGTGTGCAGGGAGAGGCTGTGCAAGGAGAATGGCAAAGTGTAACTCAGAATGGCAATTATTAGTAGAGTTTTGGTTGGAAAGGGCATGAAAAATACTCTCACCTGGACAAGAGTTATTTCACTCTGTGATGTATTGACAGGAGTGCCCAAATCCCAGCTGGAGTAACCCTTGTGATGCCATCAGCATTGGGAATGTCTGGCTCTGAGAGTTCTCTGTGTGGCAGGGGGTCCCAACTTCAGGGAAATAGTGGGGCCCTTGGAAAGGCAGGAGAGGGACTCCTCAAAGGCCTGAGAGCCTGGTTTCTGACAGAGAACTGTAGTGGTGGGAAGACTCAAAGTTCTGAAATTTTTGAGAGTGTTGAGACTTTTGAAAATACTCTTCAAAAAGAATGAACTTGTTATCCATGTGCACTTGGGATCAGGCAGAGAATCCTGAGCTGCAGTTCCAGGTGGAGTGGTTCATGCCAGACCCTTGTAGCCCTGGAACAGCATTTTTGACGTGAAGTCCCTGTAAGACTCTGAGAAGAAACTCAGACGGAGATTTGTTGGTGTCGCTGCACACTCCGAGGTAGAGAGGGCCAAGAGCTGACCCACTGTCAGTCATTTCCAGCTGTGTTACCTGTGATTTCACACAGAACTGGCGCTGTGATTTGTGGCTGCTGGTGTCAAGGTGACCAAGAACTCTGTAGAAGGGGATTCCAGTGGAGGGTTGGAAAGGCAAAGGGCTGTGCTGGGTGCCCCACCTTGGCAGCAGCTCTGGGGTCTCAGGCTGGCAGCCCTCCTCAGCTGGGATAAATCACTTTAATGTGTGAAGGGAAATAAAGTAGTATTTTACTGTTAAATTAACTAATAGATCAAATGTCTTGCAATGTGCTTGCAGTCCTTCAGAATTTTCTCCAGGTAACATTTGCTGAATGACACCTTTCAGATCCCAGTCCCCCTTAAAGCAGCTTGGGATGCTCAAACTTAGAGGGCTTTTCCAGTTGTAGGAACAAGGAAAATGCAGTCTGACTGCTGCTGCCCAGCTCCTGGACGCAGAGGAGTGTCTGTAGCAGCAGAGGGTGGCAGCCCAGGGTGACCAGCACCTTGCCATTGCAGGTGGCACCCGGGTGGGTTCTGGAGCGTTGTCTTCTGGTTGCAACCCCGTTGTTTTGTTGTGATCCCGTGTTCAGGATCCTGGGAGGAGCAGCTGTCTGGAGGCAGGGAAGGGCAGTCCCAGCATGGTCCTGTAGAAGCTTTCCTGTCATCCTCCTGGTGCTCCTCAGAGCTGTAGATGGAAAGAAGTGGGCTGTGCTGTGCCACTGCCAGCATCTCCACTGCTCCTTGCTGGGTGATTCTCTTGCACCAAAACAGGACAGTTCTGCCCCCCTTCACCTTCTCATTAAATCAGAGTCTAGGAAAAATGTTACTCCCTCCAGATTTAGAAGTGTGATACCTCAGCTGTCTGTGCAGAATTTCCAAACAGTAACTTGGGGTGTCATTGCCAAAAACTTTGGGTTCCTTTACCCACCAGGCCGTGTCTCCAATCCCAGCCCACGTTCCAATGAACGTGTCACTCACTCCTGCAGACGTTGCCATCAAAGCAGTGCAGATTCCCTGGGTTCTGGGGTGCTTCTGTGTTTTTGAGTGGATGTTTTCAGCTTAACAGTGTGTTGGGGCTGGGGAGGGTGGGGAGACACAAGCCTTTGCTAACCCTGACAGAGCTGAGCAGTGCTAGGGAGAGAAAAACCAAGAGAAATTCACGGTGTGGTAGCAGAGAAGCCGTGGGATCATTTCTTTTGTTATTTGCAGATAAGAAAATGACCCAGTGGGAAGAGCCCAGGCTGCAGAACCCAGCCATCACCACAGGCCCAGTAAGTAGAGCTGCGGGATCCTGCAGGAAATGCCTGACTGGGGCACAGCTGGAGGAGCAGCAGCCCCTGCCTGCTCCTGGGCTCAGGGGTGGGCAGCCTGGGAAGCAGGAGCTCTCTGCCCACATCTAAGGCAGAGGAAGCTGGGGATGTCACAGCAGGCTCTGGGCAGCCTCCCTGCTTGCTCAGGGTTTGGGGATGCCTAAGGGGAAGTGCCCCTGTTTGCCTTACCTGGGTCATTCCTGGCAGTAGCATTTCACTGGGCTGGCACATTGTTCTATTTATTTGAGGATCTCTGGACCATAAAGAGCTGTTTGCACTTGGGAGGAGAGAGGTGGGCCCATGTGGATTCAAAGTGGGGAAAAAAAGGCTCTGTGTGTAAATTCACCTTTAGCAGCGTGTCCACTGGAGCGTATCTGTAATTAAATTGGTACCTGTACTTGCCTTTGTACACCTTGCTGTCTTTTGCTGTGAATAAAAACATTCATTCAATAAAGTTAAGTCGCCCCTAGTCAAGATACCCCACGTCTTCCCCTTGGCTCCTGTCTTTCTTTTTCATATTTGCTGTAGCATTAACTCTATTTCTTTTTCTCTCTATTTCTGTCTGACTCTATTTCTCTTTCCCTGTTTCTAGTAGTCTCTAACTCTGGTTTTTTTCTTTTTCACTCTTTCTTTTTCTTTTTTTTTCTCTCTAACCTTTTTCTAACTTTCTTTTCCTTTCTAGCTGTACAATTTAAAAAACAGCAGTACAAATTTTCAGGCTCCTTGCAAGTAAAAAAAAACCCAAAACACCAAAAAACCTTATGTTATTATTTAAATAAAATTATTTACACCTCAGGAGCCTGAAATTTTCTACTGCTGCACCAGACACACATATTTTTTTCTCCTTTTTCATATATGCCAGGTTAGGGCCCCTCATTAATACTCCAGATGGCAGTGACTAATAATTACCTTGATTGAACATTACATGCCTACTCTGGAGTACTAATGAAAGTAGTTATTAGTTAGTTGGGCAGTTAATTCAATATTTAGCTAACTAGCCAATTTCTCGGTGCACCACCACGCCTGTCACTCACCCAAAGATCCACTTCTCACACAAGCCCAGCCCGTCACAACCCCAGCCCCGGTCCCTCGACACGTGGGGGCCCCAGGGTGTCACCTGCACATCACGGCATCTCCTGTGCCCGAGCGCCTCCGGAGGGACCCTGAGGCCATCCCCAGCGCTGATCCCGTCCCTCCCGAGGGACCCTGAGGCCATCCCCAGCGCTGATCCCGTCCTCCCGAGGGACCCTGAGGCCATCCCCAGCGCTGATCCCGTTCCCGAGGGACCCTGAGGCCATCCCCAGCGCTGATCCCGTCCCTCCCGAGGACCCTGAGGCCATCCCCAGCGCTGATCCTGTCCCTCCCGTGTCCGTCCCCCTGGGACGCTCCCCCAGCCCCGCCCCTGCCCCGCGCCCCAGCCCTGGCTGCGCACCCGCCGCTAACGCCGCCTTGTGGCACAGCGCGGTACTGCAGCCGCTGCCGAGCACTGCCAGAGCGCCGGCCGGGGGTGGCTGCAGTACCGCGCTCTGCCCACAAGGCGACAGCACTGCCGCCCTTCCCACGCTCGCAGCCGCGGCCGCTCTCGCAGCCCGAACTCGGCGTCACCCTCCCCTCTATTCACCCACACCCCCGCTCCCCGCTCCATCCGGGCAGCGCCGGCGGGGACGCCGCTGCAATCCGATCTCCGGCGAGGAGAACAGCATTGCTGCCCTGCCGGATTGAGAAATCCGATTCCTTGCAGAGATTGAGGGGACAGGGAGCTGATCCTCAGGCTGGCTTTTGGCAGCGGCAATTGGGTGAGATGGGGAGAGGGATATTCCCCCGGATCCGTTAAGCCAGCTCTGCTGGGTTTGGGTATCTCTCTCCAAAACTGATCCCGCTGAAGGGGCTTGAGGAACAGCGGGATGCCCTGGGGGCTGTGCTGGAACCCCCAGCCCCGGTGAGGAATGCTGGGCAGTGCCGGCTCCGAGGGGACCCGGAACAGGGAACGGCCCGGGGAGGGGGCGGGCCGCGAGCGATGGCCCCGCCCCAGCCCGGGCAGGACGAGGCGCCGGGAGGGAGCGGCCGGGGATTGAGGGGCGGGGCCGGGCCCGACTCAGGTGCGCGGGGCCCCAGTGCGGCTGCGCGGGCCGGGGCCTATTTCTATGCGGCGATCCTCCCGGCCGTTCCATTTCGGGAACACTCGTGCTGGGATGCGGCGGGATCCTCGTCGGAGCGCTGTGCCAGGGACAGCTCCCGGTTCTGCGCGAATCCTGGGGCGCTCAGGTAGGACCAGGGTCGGGTCTAGGTTTTTGGCGGTATTGGCTGGGGGTTCCAGGCGGTGCCCCTCTCCCGGGCAGGCAGGGTGCGGGTAGGGGGCCGGGATCGGATCGCCGCAGGCAGCAGCAGCAGCCGCCCCGGACGGGCGC
>NW_026612681.1:0-99987 GCF_029582105.1 Oenanthe melanoleuca
AGGTCTTTCCTGTTTTGCTGTAGGGTTTTTTTCCCCCTAACAATGAAGGTTTAGGAACAATTTGAAATCTTGTTATTGAACCAAGTGCAACTACTGCACTGAAAGGTAGATAGGAACTTTTAAGATAACTCATCTTTCATAGCTTTCCTGTAATCAGCAGCAGATAAGGTTCTAACTTTCTCTTTTATCCTGAACCCTGAAAAATACAATTTTTAAACTGCAGACTGTATAAATAAGTTGTCTTACAGCATCAAATTAGAGAGGAAACTACTGGAATTTTGGATCTAAATGATACATTTGATATGTCAACAGATTTTTGATGTAGCAAGCTCATTTTAAAGCTGAGCTAGAATCACCTACCCACATTCTTCCAGGTATAAAATCTCTAGAAAATATCTGAAGGTGTCAATATGTTGATAAATTTAGTCTTGTCTTTCTGTAGTAGATGTGGCAATGTTCTCCCAAACCCATGCCAGATTTAGAGCATCTGGCTCTTAATGAAGTCAGGTGAGAAAAGGATATGATTAGAAAACACTGCAAGGAGCATGCCTTGGCTCAGTTACATTTATTATCAGAATGTATTAATGATGTGTGTGTGCAAAGAAAATCTGCCTTACACCATAAGGCAAAACTTAGCAAGCCAGAAAATCTGTTTTCAAATTCACAGTACATCAAAACTGAATGAGATAAAGAGAGTGTCTAATTTGAACAGCAGAGTATCTCCATGTAATTGTTTGTCTAGGCATTGTAGCAACATTTTCAAATGGTACTGGACATTGTGCAATAAAGCTGTCCTGCAGCTCTGTAGGAGCAGGGAACTGGCTGCAGTCTCAGATGGTGGACAGAATTACAACAGGTAATGTCAAGAAAGTGTGATGTTAAACCTGCATTTGATAAAAGGAGAAAATAAAAAATAATAGTCACGGACTGAATTATCACAGCTTTAGTAATGAAGTGTGTGGACCCCACCCAGCATCTGTGGCAGAGGAGGGAAGGTGTCAGCTAAACCCAAAGGTTACGATGGGAATGGAAAAAAAATCAGGCTCCAGCTGAGAGCAGGACAAGGAGGATGAGGAAACAGTTTCATGTTTCTCCCAAAAAACCCTCAGGGGACAAAGATTACTGCTGCAAAAACTTTAATGGTAGTAAAATCCTCTGGCTGCAGAAGTTGTTTGTAACAAAGGTGTATTAACTGCTTAGAGACTTCAGCTGGAAAGTACTCTGCTATTTCACTGAAATCTCAGTTGCGAAATCCCTTTTTTCTCTCAAAAAGTCTCTTCCTCAGAAAACTTCATTTCGTGGTTACACACAGAGTTTGGCCATGAGACACTGTAGGCTCTGTGCTGGACTGTCCTGATAACGCCCTGCTTTAGGTCCTGCTGGCTGAGCTCATCACTTGGCTATTGCAGTACACTCTGGAATTTAACTCTCATCATAAGTACATCACTTGATGTTAGTTTCTGAAACTAAAATATTTCATAACTAGTAGTGTTAAATTCTTGCTCTGAAGGATTCTCGGCTGGGAAAGTTATTTGGAATCATCAGCTGCTTAATTTCATGTAATTCTTCATAAACTAGGCAAGAACTTCTAAGCAATTGTGTTTTCCACTTTTGTGTTTAAAAGATTTCAGTGTGCTTTATGCAAACATTGATTCAACCTCTGAACCTCTTGATTTTTAACATGGAAGTTGGCATGTCAGTAAGTGTGCACAGGTGGTGGGATCAGGATTCTGATGCAAAGGATCACAGGGGAGAATTCAGCCTGGATTTATACAAAGCTGTAGCCTCCATCAGCATTCCTGCTGAAAACTCTGTTCACTGGAGCATTTGCACAGAGTGAAGAAAAAGGGTCTTAATCTGTTTGAAAGTGTTTGCAGATGTAAATAATTACTCAAGATTTGTGTCAGTATTTATACATGGGGGTTTTATTATTTCAGTTCCTAAAGGTCTGAGGCCCAGAGATGGTGATAAAGACTCCTGCTTGTAGCTACTTTCTGGAGTCTTCTGGCTACTTCTCTTTCAACAAGAAAAACACTGGGAAGTTGTAATCCAATAGCATAAACAGGCTCAGCAACAAGTGAAAAAGTCTGTGCTGCAGAGGTTCAAAACAGATGAGACAGGCCTCGCTGGGGAATATGAGAGGTGAAGCTTAGCCCAGACTAATAAATTCTCCTCTATTGGCCCTGAGTGGGTCTGCTCAAGTATTTCAGCCCTGCATTTCTGGAGCTGAGAGTGCTGTGGTTTGGCAGAGCCAGCCAAAAGCAGCCCAGTTTATTAGCTTGGTCTCAATACTGGGGGTGCCTGGAGAGGAGGCAGCCCAAGGAGCAAGAGCTGCTGCAGAGAAGCAGGAATTGGTGAGGATGAGTGGTTGCAGTGACAGTGTGGAATGGTCACCAGAGGAGAGGGGGACCAACAGCAGAGTCAGTGAGGCAGGGGAGCATCACCTTTCTCAAGCCAGGTTTAGTTACAGAAAGGTACAGCGAGCATGGAGCACCCTGGGTGCTGCAGAGAGGCTGGCAGGGAAGGAAGATCATATTTCCAGCTGACAAGAAAAGAGAAAAATTGGTTTCACTGCTGATCTTCTGACCAGATTTGTTTGGAACAAAAGTGTTTTAGGGAAGGGGGGAGGTTTGTCTCTCATCCCAGCTGAAAACATCACAGGACAGTAATGCTCTCCCTGTCCACACAAGATCAGGTTGTCCACATCCCTTACCATGCACAGCTGAATTTTGTGCTTATTGAAACAAATTTCCCAATTTTCAAGCAGCTGAAAGAAGACTGAAAGGTGTGTCCCAAACCATCAAAACAGCCACAGGGATGTGTTAATAGGCCCCCTCAAATTACAGGGCATGGTCTTGCCTCAATGAAGAAAGAAGGTCATATTGCAAACTGGTTTTATTCCTTTAATTGCCTTGTCAAAAATACTGTTTTTAATGTCTTTTCCTTCATCAGAGAGGCAAACCCAAGTCCCAAAGGGTGGCTGCTACTGCCCTGCAACTCCAGCAGCTGGAGAGCTGTTCAGGCAGCATTGGAAGTCACTGGAGTCATTGAGAGCCCAAAAAACCCTTGAGCATGGCAATGCTGAGGTAACTTGATAGCAGCAAGCTGCATACAGGGGCCTTATCAGCAGTTAAACAACACACTTCTGTGAACAGTGAAAATAAAGCTGTTCAGTGGTGTAAATTAATCTAGTGAGATGCCTTGAAATGTGTGATTGATGTGCACCTCAGGAGGATTCAGGTAATTCTGGAAGCATAGCAGGTTACTGGTATTTCTTTAAAGCAGTGACCATGCATATTCTCATGAGTTCCATTAACAGGAATCAGAGCCTCTCTGCTATGTGATACCCAGAGACGAACAGAGATGCTTTGTTAGCTCAAAATTTATAAGTCTGTGCTCTTGGCAGAGGGTCTCTCTTCCCTTACAGTGGCTCTGGAGCTTGGAATAGCAATGCTATACTGCATGATGACAGGAGTGAAATTCTTAGTAGTAGATCTGTGGTGCTATTAAATTTAAAATGAAAATTATTGTAACAGAAAAAAATACAGTCTTGGTGGATGGGGAATCCACTGAAAACTGCAAATCAAGATTAGAAATTAGGGCAACCGTGCAAAACTTCAATGATGGGAAATTTTAATGCTCTCAGAGTCTAAACAGCATTTCTTTGGAGAAATACACACTTTTTCCTACTAATCCAGCCCCGCCTTTTCCTCATATTTGGGGTATTTATCCTCTTGGGGTATTTTAGCACTTCCACTTACCAAAAACTAGAATCAAGGGGAAACCACCTTGAGACTAACAGATCTTTTCCTTCCTGCAAGGAAATTTCCAAACCAGAATTTCCAGTTGAATATTCTGAACCAATCAACTGTGTGCGATCCCCAAATTAACCTACCAACTCTGCACCCTAGTGGCAGGGGCTTTCTCACGGGTTAGCAAAGCCTAACTTGACACGGATCCATATTCCAACTGGACATGGAATGAAACATGAAAACACGAGAACGTGAAAAAATCGCTTTTTGTCTCTCAAACTGGTTGTGCTTCTAGCAAAGCGAGGGGCGCCGACTCTGCAGGTGTCACGGTCCGACAGCGACGAAGAGTCACCGGCAGCCACTGGGAGGTAGGTTGGGTACAGCGAGTGTCCCTGGAGAGGCGGGAGAGTCCCGGGGAAACTCCCCCGCGATAGCGATCGGTGAGTAACGCGGCGGGAGCGCACCTGGGCGGCGGAGGGAGCGGCGGAGCGGGGACAGCGGGGACAGCAGGGACAGAGGGGACACACGGGACAGCCGGGATACACGGGACAGCAGGGACAGAGGGGACACACGGGACAGCCGGGATACACGGGACGGCGGGGCGGAGCGGCGGAGGGAGCGGCGGAGCGGGGACAGCCGGGACACACGGGACACCTGGGACAGCCGGGACAACCGGGACAGAGGGGACACACGGGACAGCGGGCGGAGCGGCGGAGGGAGCGGCGGAGCGGGGACAGCCGGGACACACAGGACACCTGGGACAGCGGGGATACCTGGGACACCCGGGACGGCAGGGACACACGGGACAGCGGGGACAACCGGGACAGCAGCTGCAGCTCCGCGGCAGAGGGTCCGGCCATGCCCTCGCAGCAGGTACCGGGAACGGGGCCGGGACAGGATCCCCGGGCAGCGGGAGCGAACCCGCCGTGTGCGGCCGTGCTCCCCATCGGCTTCGGGATTTATAGGCACGTAGAAACAATTTAGAAGTGCTGGGGAATTGAATCTTCATATAAATCAGGTCCCAGTTCCAACGTGGTGTTGCTGTGTGAGAATCGCAAACTCTAAAATTCAAATATTCTGTGTGAATTAACAGGTGAGTGTTGTCACACAGCAATAGCTTATTAGATCGTCTTCTCTAGGAGCACTTCAAGTAATTAGAGATGGGGTTTAGCCAAAACTCCAAAGAAAGTTGTGAATATAGATAGACATTTTCCCTCTGTACGGGATGAAATTAGCATCAGAAAACATGTATTTACTCAAGGTATATTGTGTCCACGAGCACTGCTAAAGCAGCAGGTATAATTGTAAGCTGTTCCAAACTGTCCTGTATGCACTTGCTGAATGCATACCATGGAGCTGGATTCCTGGGTGTTTCAGATCGCTCTGGTAGTTTATTTCAGCAATCTGAAATAAATATCATCTTTAATTAATTTAATTAAGCTAGTCTTGTAACTCTCCTTTGATGTGGATTTGATTTCTGTAGATAAGAAGGTCGATATCGTGACTGTTCCTACAACGCACATTTCCAGCCAGTGCACTGTGATTGAGCAGGAAAATAACAAGGTCTTGGGATGTCCATAAGCCCACAGCTGTCAAGTGCCTTCCCATCTAAAAGATCCTATGAGCTCCCACTCATTGGAGCTGGACCCTTGCACTGGACCCTCAGTCTCTGATCTGTGCAGGCTCAGGTGTTTCCCAGTGATACTTGCTGAATGCATTGAGCTTTGCTGCTTTATGTTCCTTTAGTTTTTACAGTGTTGATTTAGCTGGGTGTCCAAGCTGTGCAGGCATCCAGAAGTGAAGGGTACCTTTATGAATTCTTCTTGGAGAGTCCAGGTGTCTTTAGATTACATATCAGGGGATCAGGACTGCTTAAAAACCAAGCAAGGGAATACATTGCCATGCCTTTTTTTCTCCCCTTCCTATTCTTTCTGGGTTCTTTCTATAGCTGTTAGATACATGTGAAGAATCAAGTTCTGATTTTGCATCTTTCATTTCTCAAGAGAGTGCTAGACCCATAAACCTTTGTGCTGTGCTAGGCTGGTGGTCTCAGGCTTCTTTCTTATGAAACTGTTTCACCTTGCTTTCAGTACAGAAATATTCATTAGGTGAGCTGTGATCTTACAACTTGGTGGCTAGGGCATGAATCCAGGAGTGGGGATGTTTAATTTTTCATCCTTTTTCCAACTGTATGCTAAATATTAAAATATATATTTGCAGAATACATGTGGTTAAGCAATACTTAATTTCAAGAGAATACATTTATTACTGAAGTGTCCCTTGATTCTTGCCAATACTTATAAAAATGACACCTACTAAAAATGTTGTACCAAGAGGGTATGTTGGACTTCACAGATGTCACATGAATTCCACTCCCCTCTCCTGCATTTAATTTAGATGATGGATCCCCAGGTGATTAATTCCTCTTTTCTTCTTATGTCGTGGAAAGAATGAGTGTGGGCAGGGTTGTTCAGTCAGTCATGTGTGTGTAGGCTATTAATTTACAATGTTGGAAAAGAAGTTTAGGCACTGGTCTTTTTTCTTTGTCCTAAAGCTCAGGCTCAGTTGTTCTTCTTGTTTGTTCTGTCACTGTTAAGTATCAGCTGCTTTGCTTTCCACTCAGCCTCTGTTCATCCTATTCATGGGTGGCTTAGTTTCAGTTAAGTTACTCTAAATGCACTCCCCAGGGCTGTGGCTTGGCTGTGAAAGGGGCAGTCCTGCTCTGGCTCCCCATTTTCCCCACTGCATTCTGACCCCACCTTGTGCAGTCAACCACAGGGAGAGCTGGAAAACTACCTTTTTTTTTTTTTTTTTGAGTTTTTTTTTTTAAGTTGTTTATTTTGGTCATTTAATTTTGTATCTAGTCAGTGAGCTGGGCCAACTCACTGTGCAGCTGCATGTTTACTGGTCCTGCAGGAATGGCTGCTGGCAAGGCAGAGCTGCACAGCCCCCCAGCAGCAGCCAGACCTTTGAGCAAGTTTGGGACAGGCAGATGCAGCCCAGGTGTGCTGGGCAGAGCAGAGGACCAGGACAGCCCCAGCTGGGCAGCCAGCCTTTGGCTAGCTCAGGCCTCCTGTCTTCATGTCTCTCCTACCTGCTGTGGCTTTTACCAGAAGTACACATTTATTGAACTTTTTTGCTTGGTTAAGATGCTATTTTCTTCATTTAGTGAATTTTATATGATGCATATCCTAACCTATTGCTTCCCTCTTTGGACTCTGGTTTAATTTTATAAAAAGAAGGCTTTGTTTACTCTGAATTGCTATCTCCCCAGATACCTTAAATCTGGTAAATGTTCCCTCTAAGTAGGAAAACACCCAATCTCTGTTAGCAGAGAACTTAAGATCTCATCTCTTTAAAGTGAAAGGCAGAGCAAGCTCTGAAGTAGAGCAGTCTCTGAGTTAAACCATGTTGTCTTTCTAAATTCTAAAACTTTTAATTCTGTGTTGGTTTTGTTGGGTTTTTTTTTTTCTCCATTATTTTTTTGCAAAAGGGAGTTGGCTTCTAGATTGGGAACTTCCTCTGACTTTCCCATTCAGGTTCTCTTGTCTTCTCAGCAGTGACCAGAGTTGCAAAAGAATTTCTTCCATGAAGCCTTAATAAAACACAGAACATCTGCCTAAATTACTCTGGCTTTCATTCCATTCAGTGGTACATGTACTTCCAGATCCAGTTTCACCAGTGTGTGAAATCATGGGTCCAAAACCTCTCAGGAAGAGCGTTGAATTAAACTCGATAGGATTTAAAAAGCCAAAACCAAACCCATGCATTCATGGTGTAGCTGTTGTTCACTGTGTTGTTAAACAATTCTTTCCTAAGGTAAAACAGGGAATGCTAGCTCCGTGCTGCCAACTTCTGCTCCCAGCACCTCTGTGTTCTCAGAAGGGAGCAGAGCCCCACCACCATGTCCCAGAGTTGTAGCAGCATTTGGCCAATAATGATTGGGATCTTAGATACTCCATTAAATTGAGACAGTTTGGTTTCTGCTGTTTCTCCCTGTGTCTGTGCAAACTCCTTGAAAAATGCCTGTTACACAATGCCTGGTTACCACTCATCTGGCTGGGCAGCTGCCAACAGCTCCAGCCAGCACAGCTCTCTGAGAGGCACTGCTGGGGCTGTTGAAGTTTCTGGGTTCCTGGTCTGGGTGGATTTAATGCAAAAAGTAATAAACAGTTGTGCTTTATAAGGACAGTATCCTTCTGGACTTTTATTTCAGTGTGTGTTCAGGCAGCTTCCTGAGCTCAGTTCACATGCCCTGCAGAGCCATACCCCCAATCTGGTTTGGATTTGAATTGTTTAAGATCAGTTCCCATTTCCTGTTCTTGATTCATTCATTTAACCTGTTTTCATATATGAAATGTACTTGAGTCACCTTTCCTTTCTTAATCTCAGACATATTCCTTTAGTTCTCATCTCTACAACCTACATGTTTGCCTCCTCTCACCACTGTGTAACTGGTTCTACAGTGACAGTGTGGAACAGAACTGCTGAACAGGGAATCCTCACCCATTGGAAACCCCATAATTGATGGGCTTCTGTTTTCATCATTAAACAGGATAATAACTATGTGTAAAATGAATATTAAAAAACTGCTTCACCTAAAACAAAGAAGTAGATGTGTGTGCCCATGCATATGTAACAAAATTGCCCACCTTCACTCTTATTTTAATGGTAATGAAAATTCTTTTTCCATGCAAAACTGCTTGGCTTTCCTTCCTCCCACCCCCCCAATATACAAAGAGCTATTTGCATTAGCTGCCTGGATGTTCTGTGTGTATCCCTGTGTTTTCTGTGTGGCTCTGTGGTCATGGCAGCCCCTGAGGAGTCCTGAATGCCATTTAATGCTCTTCTTCAGTGTTGCATTGAGTTGGTTTCCAGGGCCATCTTTTCAAAACCAGACATGTTTAGCCATGTTAGGGAACTCCACAGGCAGATGCTCTTGCCTAAAATACCTTCTTCTTGGCTGTCCTAATGAAAAATGAGTCCAGATGTTTCCAGTTTTCTTTGGTATCAGAGCCATAGAAGGACTGCTGACAGTTCTATTTTCATGACTTCTTGGCATTAACAGCAGAAAGAGAAAAAAATTGGATTAAAACCTGACACAAAATACATAAAGAAAGTCTTAAGTTTTAAGTTAGATTATAAAGTAACAATTGGTGATTGTTCTGATTTGTTCCTAATCTGCTTAGAGCAAAGGACTTATCTTATGTTGAATTCTTTCCATGTTCTCATCAAAAGCCAAGTTCTTTTTACAGATATTTTAGTCTCTTCAGCTTTTTCTGGTGTCCTGACTTCAACTCTTGCTTTGCCGTTTTCCATCTGAATCCAGAAAGGTTTGCAGTCCAACATAATGGATTTGTTCTTTTGTGTTTACTGCCCCAATACATACAATATTGTACATTCTTGTCCAAGTCAGTGAATTTATCTTCTGTTCACAGGAATGCTGTTGTCAGATCAGTAATTGGATGAATTGGTTACTTGCCTAATGCAACACTAGGAACAAACACTATATCAACTTTTACAGCCCTGAGCATAGGGGATTCAGCATATTAAAATCCAAAGTTTTAAGCTTTATCATGGGATAGATTTATAATGTTTCCTTCTTAATTCAAATATAAATCTCGCACAAGAAAAACTGGTTCAGATTTATGGATTTTTTTCTTTTGGCCCTTGTACATTATATTATAAATGTTTTGCATACTGGGGTAGGATTGGATTAAGTCTGCATTTGAGGGCTGCAGGTGCAAGTGCTAAAGCAGAGGCAGGGTGTCCCTGGGGCCCCTGTCAGAAGGACAACTTTGGATCCTGTACTCCTGCCAGGGTTTGTTCCCCTTCTCCAAGGGGTGCCTGAAAAGCAGAAGCAGTTGTTCCTGTAGCACAATAGCTCAAGCACACACACCTGCTCAGCTTTATTTTTCTTTGGGGAAGTAAGCAGGAGCAATTAGTTCTTTGTGATGTACTCTGGTGCTCCATGCCTGGGCTGTGTGTGCAGATGTGCTGAAAGCCATTTGGCCCCCTCCAGGCTGGAGCCCTGGGAAGGAGCAGCTGCTGAGCTGAATGAGAGCACAGCTCGATTGCACAAGTGATTTTAGGGTTCAGCTCAGGGCCTGCACCAAGAGAGACACACATTAGATCATCTTTGTCTGGGCAGGGAAGCTGGAAGGAGAAGGCAAAGCTGGAGTGAGCCACGGCATGTTCTCCCAGAAGTGCATGTGGGAAGATGTGGCTGCTCCAGGAGAAGTTTCTGCCCTGGCACAAGCAGAGCTAGACCTCATTGGCAGGAGAACATGCAAAGAAGCTCATGGGCTCACAGTGAGCTCTGCTTTTACTGCTATGGCCACACCTAAGCTAAGAACTGATATCTGAGGTATTTTTCTTTCCCTCAAAAGAAGCTTGCTGAAGTTAAATAATACTTTTGTACAGTTGTCACATCGTGACTGATGGCAGTAACACATTAAACACTCCTGCTGATTCCAAGAGTTTTAAACTTTGCCTGCAACTGTTACCTGTAGGAAAGCCCAACAAAATTACCTGAATGCTATGGCAGTCACCAAAGGGAGATGATGTCTGCAGGCTCCCACCTGCCTCATCTTCTTCACTTGCTCAAAATACAGCCAGAAGGATGCAGGGCCAGTGGTGGACTGGTGACAGTTTGGAATGTGAGAGCAAGTTTGGAGTGCTGTGAGAGCAAGAGCAACCTTGTCCTTACAAGTGTTGTTAAATGAAACATTTTCTCATCGTAGATTATCTTGTGATATTCTTGAGTCTGAGGTGGATAGTTCCTGGAGATAGAGTTAAAATATCAGTAGTGAAGGAAATTAGTTCTTGTAATATTTTCTGAAAGAAAAATGTGTCTTTCTGTTAAAGTTGCTGAGTGTAGTGCAGGTGTAACTTGTTGAAATCCAGTGGTGTCAGAGCTGTGGAGAGTGGGACAAGGGCTTATAATGGGCCTTCTGGTCTTCAAAAGAAAAATTCTGCTTTAGCAAACTGTAAGTGAATGAGGGGAGGTTGCAGCACAGAACTGTGACAGTTCAGACCCATGATCTGTTCCACTCAGTTTCCTGTTTTTTGATCAGTGAGAGGAACATGTAAAACTTGCCCTGGTGGGTTGCTGTGTCATCATTTACCAGCGTGGGAAGGTGCTTCCTGAGCCTGGGCAGTTGGTGGTTTGTTTGCATCATGGAGTGTGACTTTACCATCTATTTCTGTTACCTGATTCTACTGCATAACTGCTTAAACAACACTGGGAGCCTCTGCCCAAGGCAGGCTGTGCAATGGTCTGACATAAAATCTCCATCAGCTAAACTAGGTTAATGATGCAAGGTCTTCTCTTCAGTTTTAAATATGTAATTGCACTCTTTTCTTCATTTGCTGGACTGGGAGAGTTTTGCATCTCTCCTTTATGTTTCTGTTTGTGAGATGTCTTTCACAAGAATGTCTTTCTTGGTTGTGTCCTTCAAAAGCCTTTTCATAGCTTCTTTTTTCCTGTTGTGTTATTTCAGCATCTTCTTTATGATCCACTGCCTTCAGAGTGAAATCCCGTTTTTTCCGGCCACAAAAAAGATAAAAACTCACATTATCCTAATTTCCTTGGAAGGCAGAAGATGTGGAATAATCTCTGCATGCAAATTTCCAGAGCTTTCATGCTCTTCCAAGAGCTGTGGCTACAAGCAGAGAAGGAGGGTGTATGTACACACACCCACACCCACTAGTTACTGCAGATATCACTGCTGAGGGGTTCCTCCAGAAACAGGCATAGAAAGGAGCTTCTTATCATGCACCTGGTAGGTGTGTGTTGGCATGACATTTTTTGTTTCCTTTTGTTTTTTTTATCCCTGCAGACATCCTGCTACTGCTGAAGTTCATGATGAATAAGTATGAAAGCTCTGTCCTCTCATTTCACATGCTCAGACCCACTTGAAATACCTGTCTCTCCTGTGTGGGTGGTACAACTCAGACCTGCCTACAGTCCCCAAAACAACAGTTGTTGGGTTTTTTAAAACTGTGGGTTTTGTCTTTGCTGTGTGTGTGGGTACATGTGCTGTCCTTGCTGCTGCAGTAGTAAAGTGCCCAGAGACAAAAGTCTCAAAACCATTCAGGCTGTTTTACTGGTGTTGGCTGGTTTTGAGACGTGGTGGCCACGTGAAGAGCTGTGCTGAGAGGGGTGCACAGCTCCCAGCCACTCTCCCCCAGAAGCAAAATCACAAAACAGCTAGCTGTGGAAGGTAAGCCTTTAGCAGCATCTACACCATCAAAAGATAATCCATCTGACCTGCATCAGAAGCAGCTTTGGCTGTGCTGTGCTTCTGTTAAACATCTGGAGACCTGAGCTGGTGCTGTTATGCTCTCTGGAGGATTTCTATACTGGGACTGACTGTATCTTCTGGACCTGAATGGCAGAAAGTCAGAGGGGAGCATAAACAGGTAGCATAAGAGGCATCATAAATGGGGTGCTTGGCTGAGGTGTGACCTAGCAAGCTTGAGCTCACTTTCTCCAGAGGCAGATCCTCATGTGTTGCAAAGTGTCCTGGCTCTACTGGGGCTCATGGATTTGTAGACACTTAAGTCATCCCAAATGTTTTATAACAACTGATAATCCCTATTTCCGGATCTTTTGTTTTACACATCCTGCTGTGTGAGAACTTACTGCTACCAGAATTCTGCTGTGGTATGTTTCCAAAATGCAGATCTAAGAATGCATTGTATACATTTATGACTGGCAATAAATCTCAAAATGTTTGAAAGCACTGGTTTAGCCAGCTTTCCCTGTTTGAGAACAGCTGCTTCACCTTGGTTTCTATTGTGTAGCTATAAATGTGTTACCTGTTCAACTTCTATGGATCAGAGCTGTGACTAAATGCAGTAAAATTCATTGGCAACCTGCAGTCTTGTTGCAAAACACCCTCTCCTCCTAAGGCAGTAAAGACCTGACATTTCTTCTCAGACTGCTTTCAGCTTTTAATATTTCATATTGCGATCATCCGTTTTCTATCATGTTCCTTTTATTTAATGAGTTGTTGAAAATATTTACTTTCTTCTCCAAACATCTCTGTCTTGTAATCGTTCTGGAGGCATTTGGAGCTAAAGTCTTTGATACTTTGTTTATCTGATTTTAGCTCAGTCAAAATTTTTATCAGAGGAGATCTGGAAATCATTAAGATAATTTATGTTTCCCATCTAAACCCATTAAAATAATAGTTACTATAATTCTCTAGGCTCAGTGTATGTGTGTGGTTAGGTTTTAAACTGCCATTTCCAGGATGTTCTAATAAGCTTGGCTCTCCTTTTGCCTTAGTGTGGAAGTACTCTTGCTGAGTTACATTTGCCTATCTTACTTTGGCTTGATACTGGGAAGAGAGAAATTAAATGGCTTACTGAATTTGGTGAAAAAGACCAAGAAAGAGAGAATTTGACACCAGAGTGACAAGATCTGGGTTCAGTTCCCTCTTCTGCAAACTGATTTCTCTCTGTTTATTTTTCTGAAAATGAGGGCAAATTCTTTCTTCCCCCATCATTTTGTCAGTCTAGAATCTCAGACATGGAGCATGTCCTTGTTGTGTGCACATTGCCCAACAAAAACTGATCCCAAAAAGTTGAGATAGTGTCAAGGAGTCTTAACTTCTTGTTAAAATGGGTGACATTGCTGGGAAGTCAGTACTTCTTTGGGATTTGGTGGTGCACCAAACAAATGTCTCTACGGTTCTGGTTTGTTTCATAAATATATTTCCAGATAAATTCATGTTAGTACAACCTTTTAACAACTGTTCAATTGTATAATGAGGATTTATGGATAGCCAACACCAGCAAAAGGATCTGTCATGTGGGATAATTTTAACCTTTGATAGAAATGTCAACTTCTGTCAAGATCATATTCTTCTACAATGTTTTTGCTTATTTTCAGTTACTAAAATACACAACAGAACCTGCTAAATTTCTTTTTCTCCCACATGGTTAAGAGAAAACTTTTGCATGCAGTGAAAGTTGTATAAATAACTGTAGGCAGCTTGGAAAACACAGATACAAGAAAATATATTAACTGGGAGCCAAGCCAATTAATTTGCTGCCAGGATTGCTCAAACCAAAAAAACAACAGTATTTATCATGGTGGCTTAATTAAGTGAATTAAAACTTTTTAAAGTAATTGAGACCATCCATGTTGTGATTCCATGAACAAAGCAAAGTGCTCAAAGCAGAATGAGGGAGCATTATGTGTAAATGGCCTGTCCCTCAGCAAATGGAGTGATTTTTGTTTTGTAATGTGGCTGTGGTGTAAGTCTAGGGACCTAAGTGCAAGGTGTCACTGAAACTATTACATTTTTAAGTTTAAAGAAGTGTAAACAGTGTTCTAGTCTCTTAGTCATGTAACTTTCTTCTCAAACTCCTATAATTAATCTAAAACTGAAATGGAGGCTCTAAGATGTGTGTCTATATACTTTGGCATTCATTATTGATATTGCCTTGCCTATTGCTAAAGAGCAATCTGTAATCCTAACTCTTCTTTACAGTAGGCAGTAATGAATTGCTTTATATTTGTCTTTAGATAGAAGAAAAATGCATGAACATTTGCATATTGATAAATGGGGAGAAAAGATAATGGTTAGAGACTATCACAGCTGACTTGGCATTACTGTGAAAAACGTTTTTCTTTTTTAATGATAGAAGAACAGGAGGTGTAGACCTGCATTATGGCTGTTAAATCCTCAATACCTTTATGAAACCCTTTCTTTCAGGTAAAGCACTCATCCCTGTGAAGGAAAGACAGCTGCTTGTAACAGATGATTTTCCATTTGCTTATTTGCTCACATTGTTTGTTCCAGCTAAACAATTCCCTACCATGAACTGAATTTTCTCTGATGCAGAAAAATTATTTTTTTCTACTTTATGTAGCTAGAAAGTTGGGCAGTACTAACGTTTTGGTTTCTTCACCAGCAGTAGCAAATGAATTTAATCTGGACATTTTGAGATAAAAGTCTGTTTTGCCTGTGCAAACTGCCACCGAGGCTTAGATACCATTGTTGCAAAGCTGAGAGCAAACAGAGCAGCTGTTTCAGTCCAGTTTAAACATGGTGAACAAGAGTGAAGCATATTAACTCCAGCTGTGTACTGATAACAGCTGGGAAGGAAAATCACTGCAAGGGAACCCAAAGTAAATTAGCAGCCTTAGCTCTCATGAGTATGCCTCCAAGGGAGGAGCAGCAGTGAAAACCTGATCATTAGAACCATGGAGAATCTAATGGGAAATTCTCATGCCTCCTGTTGTGCTTCTGTAAAGATGCAGAGCAGGTTCTGGAGCTGGTGGCATTGCCTCTGAAAATCTTTGATGCAGATCTCATGCTGTACTCATACTCATGGGCAATTTTAAGATGAAGGCAAATACTGAAGGGGATTCTGTGCAAAGTAATGGAATTTGAGTTAGAGAAAGTGTCCATAGCTTAGCATCTCCACTTGACATCTACAGAATTCTAGGGACTTTTAATGCAAGAAAAATTTGGGGGGTATTGCAGATAATTATTTCCATAGACTTTGTATGATTCTCTAGCTGTCTTTGACTATGCAAAGAAAAATATGGCACTGTTCAAGCTGCAGTGGGAATGGTTTCTGTGTTGGTGCACAAATGCTTTCAGAAATTTCTTGCAATTGAAATAACTAAGCAAACATGTCCATTTTTCATTTTTTTGGTAAATTTTCTCTGTGCTTTCCCCCTCTATCTTATTGTCTGCCCCATCCCCTCAACCTATGTTCATGTTCTGTTTGGTGGCTTCTAATCATCATTATGTTAGAATTGTGTCTTGGTTGGTTCTCCTAAGAACCTTGGTTACTTTAGGTGGATGTAAGAGGACTAGTGTTAGACAGCTAAAGCTTTGGACAGGAGGCAGCACAGCTGTCTGAGTCTCTCTGAAAAGAGAACATAAGGATATGAATAAAGACATTTAAATGAGGCCAGTTAGCATTGTCATAAAGTTCCTATAATGTTAACCAGCTGTTAGAGACTTGTTCTCATTCTTTTGTAGACTACATGCCTCTTATTTTGCTGAAAGTCAGCGTGCTTTATTTCTGTGTGCACAGCACACAATTATATAATAAACCAGGTCTTCAGTTTCATGTGTATACAATTATGAGAAAGCAGTAGTTTCTCAAAGAAGGCAATTTTGGCATCATTCACAAAGCCTGTTTTCAAGTTAAAAGTATGGAGTATGTCAAGTGAAAAATGTAAACATGTAGAGATGTATATGAAAATAGTAGGGGAATCAAAGAGGATAGGAGAAACATGAACAAGGGAAACAATTAAAAACACATCTTGCAAATGACTTGACAATACCATGTCAAAACAGCTGTAAAGCTGAGTAAACTCCAAAGCCCAGTGGCACACACAAATGGGGAGAATTTTCGTGTTCTCAAAAGACAGGGACCTGTCTGAGTGGATGTCTGAAAGTATTTGAATGCCACATGTTAAAATTATATCTTTCTTTATGCTTTTATATAAAAGTGATTTTTCTCAGTGAGAGAAATCTGATGGCTCTGATCCTTTTATGACTGAAGTAACTTTCTGATCCTGGGACTGTGTGCAAAAAGCAATTGCATATTAAATAGCTGATAATACTGCATTCTGATTTCACTCACATCTACTATAGTTTGTTTTATTGTGTTTTTCAGGTTTGATAGCTGCACTGGATCACTCATTGAGGTCCCCTCTAAATTATAACACTGAAAACAATGGCAACAGAAAGTATAAAAGCCTGCTGTAAATTGTGTTTCTGCATGGACAAGGAAAAAAATGATCGTGAGTTCTGACATAAGGGGGGTTTAATAAAGGTTTTGCTGTTTCATTAGTAATGAGATTTTTCCATTAACAAAATGATCATGTTACCCCTGCTAAACTTGATTTCTCTTACAACATCCAAAATTCTTTCCATACCTCCACGTGGAGATTGAACACATGCTTGTTAGTATTATGAATTGGAACTGAGAAATAACACTTGTCTGAAGTCTGCTCTTTGCAGTCTAGAATACTGTCCAAAAAAGCCAGCTTTTTAACCCAAGGTTGTGGAAAGGTCTTACATCTTTCAAACTCTCAGAATTTGAATGTGGTTTTTTTTTAATTTTTTTTTTTTTTTTTTTTTTTTAACTCTGGATATTTTTAACTCTCTTAGGATTTTCTTTGGTGTCTTATTTGTTTGAAGAACTCTTCTATGGTAGAAGTGTAGCTCTTGTGAAAATTTACTTAAGAAGGTAGCTATAAATATAGAAGCTTGGGCAACAAAGAGTTTGGATCAGTACAGGTGTCAGGAGGATGAATATCTTTTCCTGGTGCTAGTCCTGAATGCTGTAAAACTGAATACTAGCAGCTGTTAAGTAATGTATCAAGCAGATATACTATTAAATAAAAGAGATCTCTACTTAGTACTGTACAAAAATTAATGCATATGTGTCCTGTCTGTCTTGCTCTTTATTTTTAGCAGTTTCCATGGTGCAGGAATCTGAAGCAGTAGCTGCAAGCAAGCCAGCTATTGTAGAGCAGCCTGCATTGTCTTCTGTGTCAGTGAAGCGTCAAGTTGGCTGTTCCGAGGATTATTTGCTTTCTAAACTGCCCCTGGATGGTCAGGAGGTCCCATTTGTGGTCCCTCCATTCAAACTGGCTTATGTACAGCCAAAGAACCTTCCTGGTATCTCACATGCTGGAGGAATTAAAGGTAAAATGCTGACAGTGTTGTTGAAGTAGTTCTTTAGCTTCTGCTGTGCTTTGAGCATTGTCAAGTGTTCCTACTGAAAACATGTTTGCAGAACTTTGCTACAAGTCTGGTCTTGTTTCAAAGAATCATAGATTATGCTGAGTTGGAAGGGACACACAAGGACCATCAAGTCCAACTCCTGGTCCTGCAGAGGACACCCCATGAGTCACACCATTGTCCAAACACTTGAACTCTGTCAGGCTGCTGTGACCCTGGAGAGCCTGGGAGCTTTTTTCTTTTCTGCCTGGACACCCAGAGAGGTTTTGGGAAGTATTTCATCCCACTATGAATCCCTATGACATTGTATGAATAAAGCTGAGTACTGCACACCATTGCTCATATTCAAAAGTAATGGAAGACACTTAAATGGAATCTTTAGAAAGAATTTATTGAATTTACTGGAGAAAAGGAAAGACCTAACATATCCCCAGCATCTATATCACTCAAGTAAAAAGAGGAGGGTGTTCAGGCTTTCATGATTAATGTTCTGGTATGTTTTAACATACTACCACATCATCCTTTTCAAATTTTGCCAATGGATGGCATGTGCTACTATCTGGCAGAATTTTTTTGCCCCTACTATTTCCTGCTCTTTTTGCTGCTTTTTGGAAGGTCAGGGGTCACAGATCCCCTGTTACGAGGTTTCACATTATACTATTTCTTTTCTGCTTCACAACAATCTTGTACTTCATCCTCTGTGTCTCCCATACTCAAACTGCCAAAATGAGGTATGTGACATTTAGACACAGTGGCATTTTAAAAGAATAGGACCCTGTCCCACTGCATGAGTTACAGAGCATCTGCTACTGTTAGGCTCTTAATCCTGCCAGGAGATAGAATTAGGTAAGGGAAAATTTGACTCAGAGACATATCTGAACAGTTGTTTTCTCTAGGATTGCTTTGCCTCAAGGACATGATAAGCTGGTAGTATGTTCTTAGTCCCATGTGACTTTATTTCCATTCTGAAGGTGAAAAGCCTAATAACTGAAAGTCAACCATATGTTGCATAATAACTAATGCAGTACTACCTAACTTTTTTGTCTTTGTGGGGTTTCATTCCCACCCTTCCCTCTTCTTCCCTCTGGTCCCTGCTGTTGCTTCTTTCCTGTTCCTGCAGGGCTATTGCCAAACCTCCTCCCCACCCCTGCTATGCACCACTGGCACCACAGCCAAGCTGAGCAGCCCAGCAGAGCTGTTCAGTGCAGACTGGCCACTCTGTGCCACATCTTCTAGTGGGCTTTATTTGGCATGTCAGCAGCCATTTACAGGCAACTGAAGAGCTGGAGGGAAGCTGTGAGATCCCCTCATCTCTGAGCCTGATCTCCCCAGCTGCCTGCTATTTCAGTAGTTCTTTTAAGCCCATAGTTGGATATGCTATGGAAGAGCAGGATAAGATCCTGATAACCTACTTCCTTACTGGATCTAGGTTTAGGCTCTGCCTTGCTTAGTCTTATCTTGTCCTCCAGATAAAGTACAGAGAAGTTCATCAAGGACTCTGAGGCATGCATGTTCTCCAGAGAGAAGGAAGATGTCTAACAGCCTTTAGATGAAAGTTTTCTTTCTTTAAGCTGTTCTTATACAATCTTAACAGTCAGTGACTTGTCTACATTGAGGATTCTGCTTCCTGATAATTTCTGAGGGACCTGGTGTACAGAGTGCCTTTGGGCTATAAGCAATTAGATCTTCTGGCAGGATGACCTGACTCTTCATGATTGAGTCTCTTGAGCAAATATTTTAAATTTTTGAACAAATATTTGAAAAGTGATTCTTATGTCAAGTAGGCAACTTTCATTTCTCTTTCCAAATATAAATATTATTTTTTTAAGTACAGCTTTAAGCCACATAAAGTTGTGTTTAAAAATGCAGTGTTTACATTTTAGGGAGATTTACTAAATAGAGTGAAGTGTGCTGTCATTCTTTTTTCACATTAGCCAAAGCACCAGCATACTCAAAAAATGCATTCAGAGTACTAGACTGTTAGACTGCTGTTAAATATGTGTAGAAGTCCAAGTTCTGCTCTCAGTTCCTCACCATTTTCTGTGCATATCTGGCCATTTTCCTCTAGTGAAACAGGACATGTTCAGTGTTAGCTCTTGGCAACTCTTCTGAAAGCAATTAAGTTCTGGCAGCCTTTCTCTTCAGTGCTCACTGCAGTGTGTCTCATGCTCTCACAGAAGTAAGGCTAGCAGGAAGAGGTGTGCTCCTGGTCTGGAACACTGGATTTCCCATCATCTGCTGTGTAGCAAGTTTTTGTGGCCTCACTTTTAGTGTTCATCCTGGTTTATATTGTGCTCAAGCCCATTGTGCTTGAGTTCTTGCTTTATCACTTCCCATGTTCCATTTCAGTGTTTTAGTATTTACTTTACTAACACATGCAGGAGAGGACTTTTGAGCGGTGGTAGTTTGCCTCCTATGGTGCAAGACACTTGTAGAACTGAAGGCACTTTATTGTGAGGTAAAGAACTTTTTAAGAGATAGGTTGAAGTCCAGGGAGGTGAAGCAAATGTCAGAGTTTGGCAGAAGCCAGGTCACCCCATTCTCTAATGTGCTGTTACATATGGCTTCTTTTCAGTCCAGCCAGAAAAGAACACTACAGCAGTGTTCTTCACTGTTTTACTGACCAAGGCATACATGATTTTTTCTGAAATTATTAAGGACTGTGTAAAGGGCTGGGATTCAAGAAGTCTCTGATATGTCTACTTATGCCTCAGTCAACAATTCAAGTAATTTTGGACCGGTGATTTTACTATGGACAGATTTGCCATGGAAAGTAGATAAGGAGGCTGCAGTCACAAGCTTTTGGTACAAGATCTTCCTGAAAGTCTGGGGATTCATTAGTTCAGTAAGAACATGCTGGGGATAGTTAACTAAATAATTTGGAGATTTTCTGTACACAGAGTGCTACTGTTCCTGTTAACTTCTGTCTTGCTGTCTGTCTTTGGAGCCTTCTGTATTTAACTACTTAGGCATTTACTGCAAAACCCCAAGAGAGGGTATGCATAGTTTTTTACAGCCAATTTACTTCCAGTGTTTGCTCACACACCGTGGAAACCTGACAGAATGCAAATGTGTGTTTTCTTTTTGTTTTTATTTTTTTTCCCCTTTACCCAAAGTAGACAATATTGAAATATTTTGTTCTTTGCCCTGAAGGCACTCTGCCTGCCTTATGAAGCCAGGCAGCATGTGTCATGTCTGGAACCCTTGCATTTGATGTTTCCCTGTGCCCAGAGTCAGCCCGAGGCTCGTTTGGCGGGCGGAAGGCGGAGCTGCAGGCTGCGTTCCAGTGGCCCCACTGCGACCTGCACAGCCCCTTCTACCTGGAGCACCGCGTCTCGCCGGACCTCAGCAGGCGCTGCCGGGCAAAGCCAGGCAGCAGGAAATTGTACGGGTCAGGTGAGAAGGACCACAGCCTGGCTTCTCTGTCTTCCTCCCTTTCCCAGGGTTCATGTGTAAGAGGAATAAAAGCCATTAGTCTCCAGACTTGTTTGGTTCTAGCAGTTCCCTAACTGGTCAGTGTGCTGTGGACACTCCTTGGTTGGTGAATCAATCTGCAGTGCCAGCTCTGCTTAATTTCAGCTGCACTGTTACTTTTTGGCTTTTAGGGAATTAACAAGTGTACATCACACAAAGGTAGAGAAATTGGCAAAGCAAGGTACCATTGCTGCCTCTGGTCCAGACCAGGATGCAGTACTGGAGATTTCAGCTACCAGTAAGAGCAGTGAGGGAGATGGAAAAAGGATGCCAGGCAGTATGTTGAGTAGGAGGAGTGCCTGAGGAGTACATATATGGGGGGAACAAGCACCAGAAAAACACTTAGGAGCAGATGATAAGAACAGGTGCAAAATGGGGCATGATGCTATATGCTGGCTTTTTTTGTAGTGTGCTTTTGAAGCTACAGCAATGTCCCCACTTGTCAGTCTGTGTAAGAATGAGGGAGGGCTGCAAGACAGTAAAAGTATAGATAGAAAGTGTTTGGCTACCTAGGTAAAAATTGTCTTCTCTGCTGTATGTTTCCTATAATGGATGCTGTTCAGACTGAAGTAAATTATTAGTTGTTACTTGTGATTGCTGAGGCAAATGCATTCAGAAACCTCAGCACTCCAGGAAAGGTACACACTCTCCATGAATTTGGAAGCTGGCAACAACTCACACTTTTAAAGATGTTTTATTTAGAATGGTATAGCATTCGTATTTTCAGCTGGGGGAAAATGTCTCAATCTGTGTCCTGATTCAAAATAATTCTGAATCACCATAGAGACTACACGAAAAGAATATTCCATATATTTTTTAAGAGAACAAAGCACACGTAGAGTTTTAGCAGCCTTTAACACATATGGTTTTACCAGGCTTTGTAAGCACCTGTGGTGGGAGCCAAATGGATTTTATTAAACTGTCTTGAACATCTTCCCTTCAGTTCATCATCTCTTTTTCCATTTTTCTTCAAGTGAAGCGAACACTTTACTAGTTTTGTCTTAGGAGTTTAAACACAAGAAAAGTTATTCTAGTGTGTCTAGAGTACAATTCTAAAATGCCTTTTTCCTCCAGAGTTTTTTGACAGCTGTTACAGAACTTTGAACTTCAAGTGCATCTATAGACTATTAAAGCAAAACTCTAAGCCTAGTTTATGGCAGCGAGTGCTATCATATATCTCATGTGTGTGGGTTTAGAACTACAAAATGTGTTTATTTGGAGGGTACAAAATTAAATTCTTGAATTTTAATGTGAAGCCCCTTCTCTTCATCTTAAAAAAAAAAACCTTCACACAAAAAAACTGAAAAGTAAATTCATTAATGTTTTTTCTGAAATTCTATTTATTATTGGTAAACAGCATCTTTTTATTATTAAAATCTTTCTGCTTTTTTTATATTTTACAGACAGCTTTCTGTATAAAAATTGACCTTTTTTCCATTAAAAATTTTGTATTTTTGTAATCTATAGGATTGAGCAGATAATTTCCAGCAGTTTGTGAAAGTTATTCTTAGCTGGGTTTTTTTCCCTAGCAATGGTGCTAACGCGATTTTTATTGTTCTCTTTGTGTCATTAGTCAGTGATTTAAGAGCCAGTGCTTTGCCTGGGCCCCCTGATGTGAGTCGCTCGATGTTTGATCTCAGGAGCCCACCCCACCGGTTCATGAAGGTGAGCTCCCCCTGGAACTTTCCAACTCACTGCCTCTGCTCCTGGTGCCTGGTGTTTCCAAAGTAAACCCTGGAGGGCATTGCACTGTACACTGGGAGAGCTAGAGGGAAAATTTCAACATCTTGACCAACTTCAAGAGGCTTTTTCCTGGTTCTCCTCTGACATTTGTTGTTCTGGCCCAGCAGGGCTGTTGAGAAACCCAAGTTTGACAGGACAGACAGCTTGTCATGGCTCATCATCTTGTGGTTTCTCCCTCCAGTTGAGAAGTGGAACACTGGAAGTTTCCATTGGCACAAAACACTGTGTTTGCTTATTTCTTCTATAAAAATCATGTCTTACATAGCAATGAAGTTCTGTATATATTAATAAGCAGAAATTCTCTGCTGGTCAAATGGGTCCAAATTAGCTCGTTGCATCAAAATAGTAATTGCATGCTCCTGGATCAAGAAACTAGTAAGGAATGAGGCAATTATTTGAAATGGAGTATTTTGTTTTCATTATATCTTGTCATATGGTATAATCTCTGCTGCTCTGAATTAAGTGATTCTTTTTTTCCTGCTCCTAGAGATATGATTCAGTCTCCAGTGTACCTAGCAGTAGCTCTTCCAGGAAGGATTCACAAGGCAGTAACAGGAGTCTGGGTAATGTTTTGTTTGTTTACCTTGTAATGAAATATTTCCCTTTGCACGTGAAGCCTCAAGCTGTTTCTACTCTGCAGTCGATGTTTTTGCTTGGTTTGGGGTCTGTTTTATATGAATCTGACTGGCAGGTCAGTTGGAGATGACTTGGCCATTTGAAATTAAGAGTTTTGGACTTGTACTGTCCTGTTGTCTGGAGACTGAGCAAAAGAGACTTAGAGAATTTCTCATGCTTTTGAGAAATTCATACTTGGATTTACCACCCAAGTGAACTAAGAAATTAAGAAATGAACTAACAGTCACCATGTTAGCATAGAACACAGCACTAGGTCCCAGGTCTAGCCCTTTTCCATGTATCAGTATTTTTCTGTGTGAAGTGCCTGAAATCCAATATCTGTATTACACTGGAAATTAGACAAGAATATTGCATGCAAACCCAGTATCCCTATTTATGAAAGAATGCTGAAGAAGTGGAGATAAGGCAAAATAAACCCTCAAAAATTAATCAAGTCCCCACAAAAGTCATCCTGCTATAAGTCAAAGTTTTACCCAGTCTGCTCCTAAAAGAAGACTGAGGCAATGACCTCATTCCAGTCATGACAGAGAAATGCTGGATATTAAATGGCTCTTCTGACTTGGAGACAGCATAATAGTAAAATGTTGACTAGACTAGAATTGAAATTTGAGAAAGATAAAAGTGAGGCAAATTTATAAACTTAACAGTGAAAGAGATTAAGGGAAGTGATAAGATATAAATGTGTTCTGGGTGTCTCAGGAACATGCTTTTTTTTCTTTCTAAAAGTTGTTTGAGTATAGCACAAGGTATTAAATGCAGCAAAGATAACCCAGGCACATGGTGTGATTCCTGGTGTGGTTTCCTGTGCAGGGCCAGAAGTTGGACTGCTATGATCCTTAAAGATCCCTTCCAACTCAGGATATTCTATGATTACATAATTTTATTCCATGAAACGTGAAGACTTTTAGCCATTCAGAATACTGGAATTACTGGACTTGGTAGATACTTTGTCCTTGAAATGCAGGTGTTAAAATATTTCAAACTTATTTTGACAGAAGTTTGCAAAGATAAGCAGTCTACCTACTAATTAATACCCTTATTTCTGGAGTGAACTTTTAAGATACTGCATTACTTCTAAAAATATTAATTGGCTTTCTTCCATAGATACTATTACATTATCAAGTGATGAACGAGACTTTGGAAGACTGAATGTGAAGTTGTGTTACATTTCTTCTGTTGAACAGATTTGGATCACAGTTTTACATGTAAGCAATATAAATAAGTTGGTTATTTATTTAAATAATGACTACTCAGTAACCAATGACTATTCCACTATACTAAGTGGCAATGATCATAAAATTATTCTCTCTGTTACTTCAATGAATACTTTTAGGAAAAAAATTAAATTATTTGTAAGTGTTAATATAAACAAAGTTCAGTCAAATATAATACTAGGGTTCAAAGCATCTTCCTCTCCTTTATTTTTTTTCTGTTGCAATCTGTGTTCTGCTCTAGTTAATAAGAATAGATAGTATATATATATCTCCTTATGCTACTATACACATGTTAACACATGTTCTGGCTGTGAAGTGAGGAATTATTCAGCACAGATTAGAAAGCTGAGCTGGTCATAGGCTGGTCCTGCTATGGACATTTCCCTGTGGAAATTTGAAGGCAGTAAGTGGGAGCAGCTGTGGAGGCACCATTTAAGTGACTTCTGTGATTATATGACTTTAAATCCAACAGTTCCTTCAGGGCAGAACCCTAATAGAACTTTGAGGACTTAACATCTCGAGGTTTTTTGTCAGCAAACGTGCTGCTTTTATGCTGGTTGTTTAATATACTTCCAGGAACTGTGAAAAGTTTTCAGGCAATGGAACTCTGAGTAGACAGAAACCTTGTAACTACATCAAGTGGTAAGTCTTGCATTGTCTAAACTGACTGTTTTCACTGTTGCAGTGCAAAGACCTCAGCTGGCCTTCTAGCTGTGGGGAAAATCCTCGGATCTGTGTCAAGGGAATTCTCACACTGCCCAAGCCAGTGCATTTCAAATCTTCTGCCAAGGAGGGCTGCAATGTAAGTAGAGGCATGCAAAATACTGAGAAATATTTTTCCCCACAAAAAAATAAATGTGACATGTAAATGGATTTTTAAAATGGACCAAACATCCACTCCTGTGCTATATTTGCTGTGGTAATTGCCCAGGTGTGTTTTACTTCCTCCAACTTCTCAAAATCCTATTAAAAGCTGAGCATGGCACCTCTGTGGTGGGGAACCAGAGGAGGACTGGGCACACCTGTAGGTGCACACTCATCCCAGGGAAGGTACTGCCTCTCATCTGGCAGGAGACAATATTAAAAAACTCTGTCTCTACAGAAAATAGTAAAAATTGGTCACATGGGAAAGATTCCTGATAGTGGCAGTAAAGGAATATTAAGGGGGTGGAAGGTAAAGCAACATAAATCTCCCAAAATGTCAGCCAAAGGTGAAAGAAAATAAGATTAGCTGGAAAGACTGTAACAAAAGGTTAGAGAATCTGTTATGACAATGTGTGTATGCTGATGTAAAGCTCCAGAAGAGATGGCCACAACTTGTTATGGTAGTGAAAAATAATCCAGAGCTTCCACCCTGCCAGGGTGTGACAAGGTGGGGGTGGGTATGTGTGGACTTGGCACTAGAAAAGCACACTTTTCCATGGCAACATAACGTGGTAGTCAGGAACAGCAGCTATAGAACCAGGGTGCCTTGGTTTCTAGGATTTGGGCTCAGTGGGATTCTCTTAAAATGATCATGCTACTCATCTGTTTTTCTTTCTAGGACATTGAATTTATGGAAACTTTTGTTTTTGCTATTAAACTGCAAAGCCTGCAGGCTGTCAGATTGGTATTTAAAATCCAGACACAGACTCCCAGGAAAAAAACTATTGGAGAATGTTCCTTGGCACTGCGGGAGCTGAGCTCACAGGAGTCGAATCATTGGCTGGATATATCTCCTCCTTCCAAAGCACCTGTAAGTGCCAATACTGTGAAAGTATGTTCTTATCTCAGCTAGAAAGGGTTGCTGGAAATGAAAGTAAAATAATTCAGTAGTAAAAACTAGAGGGTTTTTTTGTTTGGTTGGTTTTTTTTCCCCTTTTTTCCTTTACTTCCTTGGAGAAAGGCATTTTGATGGGGAAAAAATGCAGACTTTTGAACTCTGCCCATGGCTGTTCTGGTCATAAACTGCAGATGTTTCTAGGAAAAGAGCTAGAGCAAGCTCTTCCACACCATGGCTCACAGCTTGAGGGAGGGACATTCTGGGGAAATATTCAGCAAAGGACACCTGGTAATTTTCCTTTCTGACCAAAAAGCATCAGAAGATCCTTAGGACTCACAGCAAGAGCTCAGAGCAAATGGAATCTGCTTTTGTTATGGAAGAAATGTGCTGAGATCTTCAGTGGCCTGAAACTGCAGAGACAGCCATATATTTAATGTTCAGATTGCATGCTGTGAAGTAATAATTCAGACAGTTCATATCCATTAGTGTAATAAGAAGCAGGTGGTTTTCACAGTGGGATTTCCTTTCCCCTTACCCTCACTTTGTTTGTTTCTTTTATAGATTGTGTCTAGACATTTGTATTTTCAACAAATTAAAATTGAATTAGTAATTCAAAAGTAAATTTTATTTAAGTGTGTCTGAGTAATATGAATGATACTCTTGATTTCTAACATAAGTTACACTTGACATTTTTTATTCTAATGTGAACAACCATATGCTTCAAAAGCAGTAAAATAAGTGACAGAGGTAGCTGGTTTAGAAGGAATTTCATCTCAGTATAAATTTCTGAATCATCTCATAGTTTCTCAGTCTGTGTTGTCTTTCATCACCATTACATCCAATAGCCCTCCAGATACTCTGGGGATTCACCCCTGTGGTACCTGAGAGGCAGCAAACCCTCCCCCCTCTGCCAATAGAGAGCCAAAGCTCAGAGTCAGCTTAGTGACTTCCTCTCAGGGTTACACAGAAATTTTGTGGGTGAGCTACAAAGAGAATTTGGGTCTCTTTGAAGAACTGGGGCCTTTTCTTTATCTAACCTGTTGCTCTTTTGCTTTATGCAATTTGTTTCACTGAAGTGCACTAAAACTTAGAGCCAACAGAGTCTAGCAGAGTCCATTTAAATGAAGGCTGTCAGGAAAGGTGGGTTTCCAATGGCCTTTTCCTGCTGCTCTTGCAGTGTTCTGAGGACATTAGAGTGTGACAGGAGAGCAAAGAGGATGATTCAGTGCAACTTTGCCACTGGCAAAAATTCTAAAAATCCCCCTGAGAATGAGACTGGAGATCTCGATACATACACTGTGTGTGGCAGTGGTGAATGTGTGTAGGCATGGAAAACACGAGTACTGTCATAACACAGGAAACTGCAGTGTGCAGCCACCCTAAGCACTCGTGACATTAAGTGACAGGGCCTTGTTTCTAGTGAAAACATTGCTTATATCTTCACATTGCAAAATTCTAAAGGGTGGGAGAGGAACTCTGAAGGTTTTTGTGTGAATGGAGCTTACGTGCTCTCTCACTTCCACACCCACTCACTAACCCACTTAGTAAAGTTGCAATGGCACATCTGGTTTCCCCTGTATGTGTCTGCTCTTAACACTGCAAAGTCTGTACCAGGTAAAACTGAGGACTAGCTGATTTGGCCAGAATCCCTGGCTGCAGCCCACGAGGGCCATATGTGCAGCACACAAAAGCATCTCATCAGTGGAGAACAGGTACTGCAGCTATGACAAGTGCAAGATGCACTGACTGTGCTTCTGCAGGTTCTGTATACAGCACATGCTTGTATTTCTGTCCAGGAAATCCCAGATAGAAATGTGGGAGCCCAACATATGACAAAATTCCTGTGTTTCCTGAGTTTATAAACAACTTAATCCAGAGGTTATGGCAACATTCTTCTGCTTGTAGGTGTGCCGTGCAGAACTTCAAATAGGAACTTGTTTTCAAGCAATAAACAGGAGGATACAGTTGCAGATTCTTGAAGCACAAAACCTTCCTGTTTCATCTACTCCACTGTCTTCACGTAAGTTACATTAGCTGCTTCATGCCTCCTGTCTGAAAGCATCTGTGACAGGTAAACTGCTGCTCAAATGGGTTGGCAATTCATAACATTCTTTACAAACCTCAAACTAACATATTGTATGCTAGATTTCCATTGCCAAGGCTTGTTTCCCCAGATGTCTTACTTGATTACATTTTGTTTGGTTTGAAGATGTGTGTTTATGTATTTTGGAAGATTTTTACCCCAGTATTAATCCTGACATATAACAGCATTAGCTTGCACTTGCTGCTTGGATACTGTGTTAATCAGTCCAATATTACTGAACATATTCTGTTTGTGTGACTAGTCAGGAAAGCTATTGTAGAGTTCTTTTGGCCTGACTTCTGAGAAATTGATGCAATTTGAAACATACATATGGATCTTGTTGGTTCCTTTCTGGGTGTGTTGTGAGTAACCCTTTGTGTGCTATGCCTTTTTCTTTCCCTTTTATGCTAGATTACTTTGTGAAAGTTGGAATGTTCAGTACAGAAGGGATCATCTATAAAAAGAAGACTCGCCTTCTAAAGTCCACTAATGGCCAAGTGAAGTGGGGAGAAATGATGGTTTTTCCAGTTAGCCAAGCAGAACAAGGAATTAGCTTTCTCATCAAGCTCTACAGCAAAAGCTCAGTGAGAAGAAAACACTTCCTAGGACAGGTTGGTTTCTGCTAAATAGCCTTTACTTAAAATCCAGTTCCACATGTTTCTTGGTATGAATTTTAAAATAAATTTTTACTACTTTAAATGAGGTGACATATAAAAATATAGTAAATTCTACTAAACTCTTCTGTGTGTAATTCAAGCAAAAATGGTACTGGGCTCTTAAACATGGACAAGCATGAGAAGTGGAGTTGAAACTTGAGTTTTCTTTCAAAAAGAAATCCTAAAATAATTTTTGTATGGAGTATTACTATGTGACAGATTCCTTCCAAGAAATATAGGATCTCCTGGTTGCCTTTGCTTTTTAAAGAAAAGCACAGCACCCCAGGAGCTCCATAACCTACAATGTCCTGTAAAGCAAGGGGATGTTGGCTTACAGTAACAATACACTCACAACAGAGGTGTGCAAAAGGAACTATCAGCAGCTACAATGAGACTCCTTTCCTGGGTAAAACAATGCTGAAATCAGTACAATAGTTTGTGTATGATCCAGAATTAATATGTGTCCAAACACAAAATATTTTTAGCTTGTTTTTCAGTTAACAGACACAACTTCAGTAGCATCTCTTTGAAAGCATTTGTGTGATCACATTTATTTAACCATCATAAAATTTATTAGTCTGGTTTCATTATTCACTCCATCTTCTTCCCCTGCTTGTTCTAATTTACTATCATCCTGTCCTTTCTGTCTCTCTTCTTTTTGGTATAGTGAGCCATAGCTGCTCTTAATGCTCTGTGCTTTTCCTGACCCAGTTAGATGCAGTAAAAGAATTTTAATAAATGCATAAAATAATAATGTAGACTTGATTTTGAGACCCCCCAGCTGTAATGTCCCATGTCAGATGGAGGACTGTGCTGTCCTTAGGAACAAAAAAATTATACTGTCCTATTCTGGTGGTGTGTTTTGTGTCTGCTGAAGACATGCAGCTACAGGAGATACTCATGCTATAAGATATAGAAATGGTGTGCAGCAAGAGTTATGTGAAGAGTTATGTCCATTTTTTGTAGCCTCATGTTGCACATGTCCTATCTTACTGTTGGTGGAATTAGATTTGAAATAGGGAAAGAAAAATAAATTGTTCTTCTTAGCTGTACTGCCTTGGGGGAAAAATAACTGAGTATGATTTTGCAGTCGTCTAGCAATATGTGAAGTAATCTCAATCTGATGAGTTACATTTAATTGTGGATCTTATTTTTATGGGGAGGAAAACTTGTCCTCCTCAGAGGTTATTTGGAAGAGGTTGTTTCAGCTCATGAAGGCAGACATTGCCACATAACACATAAAGACATAAAATATGGCTCAGGGAAAAATGTACTTTGAGCAATTGGCTGGGTAGCTGGAAAAAAAAAAAAAGAATATAGCTGCATCTATTAATTTTATTCTTCAGAGAATGGTGTTTAATTGGATGCTGTTCTAAGCAGACAATACTTAGATTAGGCTGCTTTTACAGGCATGTCTTTAATCATGAGCAAGATGTACATTGAATCTCTGTGGATGAAACATCAGCTGTCTGTGGTATTCTGGAAGACATTATTCTCACTTCTTGAGGACTCATGCCCCAGCAGTATAGGCTAAATGTACTTCATGGTCAAGGTTTCTGAGAAGTCTTAAAAGGACTCATTCTTGGAAGACTTGAGGAAATAGAGTCCTGTAAATAATGTTACCTACTTACATAAGCAGAATTCTTTTGGCAATGGAGGCTGGTGATAATGTTAAGGGGGAAAATTTCCTACTTGTACTTCATTTCCTCATTTAATGGCCACTATCCACTAACTGAACACTGAGAAGAAGCGGACTCTTACTACGTGACTATGTGTGGTATGGGCATGTTAGTAACCTCTGTGGAATGCAGGTTTGGCCCTGGCTGTGGGAGTGTGCAGTTTTAAACGCTCATGAAAGTGCTGGACAGCTCGTGCCGGATGCTGCGTGGCTCGGAGCCAACTGCGTCCAAACACACAGAGCCGCCGCCGGCCTGGGGAGCCCCTGACCCCAGCATGTGCATCTGAAAGCAGCAAGGAATGCTCCACTTAAAACAGCTTCTTGACTGCAGAAACAACATTATCTACTGGGCTCTCTAAACTATTTTAGGGGCTAAATTTAAACACAGACTCCCTGTGTTCCCAGCTGAAAGCCAAAATGTTAGGACTAGCAGAACTTTATTTGTTGCTGTTATGCTCTGGTCACAGTCTATATGTTGTATCTTGTTCTACAGTTTTACTGGTATTTATTTGTAACTAGTAAATGCTGGGTTTTGTTATATCAGATAAACTCAATTTTTTTTTTCCTCTTATGCAGATCTGGTTAAGTTCTGATAGCAGCAACAGTGAAGCAGTAGAGCAGTGGAAAGATACCATTGCAAACCCTGAAAAAGTTGTTGTTAAATGGTACAGCATTGGTCCATCTTGAAGACTGGAGATGAAATTCAGAACTAATTTTTCTACAGAAATTAGTATGCTGTCTAAAATAGTATAAATTAAAAGAAAGATATTGTCTATACAAAGTTCTTCAGAAGTTCTCCACTGCATCATGCCTCTGTGGAAACAGAGAAAATTCACTTTCACCAAAAGAAATACTGGCTAAGTACTCTTATAAAGAAGACTTCGGAACTGGAAGAAGTGCCCATTTGATTTCGCAAAATTCATCTTGAAAGAAAGATGTTTGCCCCTTTTGGACATCATAAAAGCACAGAAACTCGGTTTTGGAGAGAAGCAGCTTGAATCAAATCTGTTTCACTAGCCACCGACATCAGGGTCATCTGCAGTGTTGTCTTTGGCAGACTCCAAAGTCCAGGTCATAGGTCATGCCAGTGGCTTGATTCTGGGTACCTGTGAGCCTCTGGGGTTGTTGACACCATTTGATCAGAATAACATGTGCACAGAATAATCAGAATAATCTGAGCACAGAGCTGGGCCAGCTGGGAAGTCCATGGATTAAATATAGAGATGGGAACAATGGAGTCATCCCAAAGCAAAGAACTTTTAATGTTAAAATAGCAAAGGTAAAAATCACATGGTACAAGGGGCAACCTCCAAAGACCTCAAAAGCCAGAAAGCACAGAGGTGTATAAATGGGGTGGAGGGCACAGGATCCAACCAGTAACGAGGATAAGGAGCAGAACCATAAATGTAGCTGGCCACCAGCCAACCATATATCGACATCAAGAATACCTTATTTGTAACAAACTGGTTAACATATTAGTTACCACCAGACAACTCCTCTTTCTATTCTTCCACCACAATGTCAAAGGATGTCCTTCCTCCTAGCTAAGTGTCTCCCAGGGTTTGAAGCTGAAGCTCTCTGCGTCTGCAAGTGAAGCCAGCTCCCTGTCCACCCCAATTTCCACAGGGAAGCTGTGGCAGCAGGAGAAGGCATAAAGGGAAGTACACAATAAGGCAGTACCCACAGGCTTTTCTAATCTCCATTTTGGATGAAGGGTTGTTCAGAAAGCTGGAGCTTGAGCTTGCCCCCATCCTTTTCTCAAAACAGAGATATGGAAAGATAAAAATTCCTCTGACTTAGTGATTTTTACAAGAGGGGCCCTCCAGACTTGCTCTGTTTGGGTTAATTCTTGCTGGAATCAATGGAATAGTACAAAGAGGCAATGACCCTGCCTAGGATCAGAGCCAGTATTTTTAGATTGCTTTCTTATATAAAATACTTACATGTAAACCACTTCCTATCTAGTCAACATGCAGGCTAACATGTACAAAGGAGTAAGCAAAGATTTATTGACTTATGTGCTTTTTAATGTTACTTAAAATTCAGCTCTGTAAGGGATTCAGATTTTGTTTAAAGGATGGGCTGTTAATGCAGAAGTACTTGTTACATGTCTAGGATGCTAAAAATTATGTGTGGGAGTATGTTTTTATTACTCGTTTCTAGTCAGAAGAAATTATCATATTTTTAATTGCAAATTGTATTTTTCCAACAAAATCCTAAGATTATGTTTTATATTAGTTCCCAAGTTTTCAGGTGCTTATTTAAAGTTATTTTTAAGTGGGGAAAATACCAAGTATATAATTGATAATTTATGAATCTAAAAGCACAGATCTCTTTGGACTACTTCAACTACCTGATTAAAAAACACATACATATTTCATTAACTCCACTGCTTACATATTTACTGTTGACTGTCTGGACTGTACAAATATTTATGTTTGTATAGATGCTGAATAACTCTACTTTTCTTCATAACTTGGATCTGATTCCACCATCTGACAGGAACTAGGGTGGCAGTGAGAGCACTCGCTGCTGGAAGACAAAGGAAGTGGGGAGCAGAGAAAACACTGGAACAGGAAAACACATCCTCTTCAAGCATACAGCTCAGAGGATCTTTATTTCAAATTTTTTTGTCTTTGAGTGGCAGGAAAAAATGGAATCGCTTATATTTTTTTTCCTCAGTTGATAATTGAAACTTTTGACACTTCAACCACCCAGATTGTGGTTGTTGAAATTTAATATTTTGAAAACAGAAGACTTTTCACAGACTCATACATATTCTGCTTTTCTACCAATCATTATAAAAGAACTGAAAAAAGATTTTGCACATTGCTTGGAGAACAAACATTGGTTTGTCTTAGTCTTTGCAAAGCTCCCACTAGACCCAGAGGATCTTGACTGACACTGATAATTTTCATCCAGTTAAAACAGCTGGCCTGCAGGGTAAAATGGAAAAAGGAAGTGGGCTGAACTGATATTTTTGGAGTATCTTTATTTGAATACATGGCTCTTTTTTATTCATTGTGGCTGAACATTTTATTCATTGTGGCAATAAACAAAAGTGCAAACTAACTGTTTCCTGATGCAGAATGCTGCTCTGTTTAAAAGAGAGGACAGGGAATATCCCAGTGTTTTGTAGACTTCAATTACCACAGAAGTGGTTCTACAGAGTTTGCCAACTCAGTATAAAATTATTTCTGGGGCTGTTTTAGGACACTTACCCTTCTAAAGACTTCACTAGTCTCTCTCTCTTTTTTTTCCTATGTTAATATTTAATCTGTATGTTTATAATAAAAAGTGTGAACAGCAAATATTCCTCTTTTTTCCCAATTCCTTATACTAGTGTTTAGTAGCATCTCAATGTGAGGATCAATTCCTACTTTTTCTCTGAGAAAACAAATACTGTTTCATGTAGTGCTGTCTGTAGGGGAGTTAACTACTGAGGAGAGAGGAGATCCATAAGGCTTCTCTGTGCAAGATGCCTGCAGGTACTGCAGCACTCTGAAGAACTGCTCTGAGGCTGTGCTTCATCCTGTGCTCATTCCCAGCCTTTGGTGTGCTCTGCAATTGTGTGCAATTCATGTAAGGATTCCATGAGTTAACAGTTGATATGAAAGAAGAAGGAAAAAGAGATGTCCTAGGACACTCTTCTAATGGTCACAGCTGGATGTTGCTCCTTTAAAGCATCCTCAGCCACTATTTTGATTGTTACATCCAAGTTTACTGTCATTGAAAATACTGGTAAAAGCTATTTTGTCAGTTCACTTTATTTGTAGATAAAAGGCACACGTGGTTTATAGTTGGATTTACTCCTGCTTCTAGTTAGTGACTCACCCAGTTTCCCAACCTAAAACAATTCTGATGAGAGCAGAAGTGGTTCAGAACTGCGCCAGTTTTGTCAGCTCCAAAATGGATGTGGATGAATTAGAAGAAGAGTTATGGTCTTATATTAAATGTTATTCATACAGAGATCTGTGCCTGCATAGTTAGAAACCAACCACAGACTAAACTTTAAAAGATATCCAATTTTCTAAAAAGTGTGTGTATAATTCACTGGTTAATCAAACAATCCTGTTTTATTTATTTATGACAAATAGCATTCTGTATGTGAATGAGGTCAGCAAATTTATTTTTCAAGTTTTTATGTCTCAGTGACACACCATGGCATTATTTTTAAGGAAGAAGATGAGTGGGTGTAACAGTTTGTAAACCACAGTATCATATAACATTACTTGGAAAATAATTGTATTTGAATATCTCATCTTATGTGATCACAACATAAATAGAGCCATGTTGTTAAATCTCTGTTGTTGTTAAGCATCTCTGGTTTTTCCTTTTGTTGGCAGAACATCTGTGTAAAACGAAAGGTGATTTTGTAAGCATTCAATTAAGTACATATGCTGTTTGACTCAAAAACTGTTTGCCTGATGAAAGCTCCCTTTAGAGCTATGAGTTGATTTTGTAGCCAAAACATAAGCTTGTCTACAAGTTTGGGGTAGGGTTGTCCAACATCTTATTTTCATTCTGCCAACATATATATGACATGGCTACATAGTTGTGGAAAGCTTGGCATATATCACCCTGGACAAGATATACCCTCCATGTTTTTCCAGCTTCTGCTGCAAAATTACATCACCATGTAAATACAGCCCTGTACATGATCTCATACTTGGTGCATGGAAAAAGCCATCACTAAAATCAGCACCATGTTTCACAAACACTGCTCCAGCACACGTATATTCTTTTCTCTAGCTTGCACTGAGGAACAGGCCATTGTCTCTCAGTCCATGGCAGAACTCCCACTGTGTTCAGCAGAAGCAACCAGTCTTCAAACCTGGTTTAGTGATAATATGGTTTATCTGACAAAAGGTTACACACACCTTCTTTTTTTTTTTGTTAATCTGCTTTTAAAATAGATGAAAATCTCTTCACACTGATGCTTCTGAATGTTTCTGAATGTTTCTGAATTTCATGAAAGTGGGTCTGCATATCTTAACGTAATACAATTCTTCCCATAGATTTTGGAATCTTTAAAATAAATCCTCTGTGCTTATTCTTTCCCCATACTCAAGCATGCAGTTTTTTCCTTCCTTTGATTTGACTGTAGGCTGCTCTTCTCCCTCAGCATAAACAAGTCTGTAAACTAGTCTGCTTTTTTCAATTAACTTCCTGCATTTCTAGCAATGTTTCCCCCTTCTTTACCTAGCACTGGGACCAGCATTATACATGTGTAATTTGATTTTAAAGAACAAGCTACAGGCAGAAGCCTTTCATCCTACAGCTTGGCTTCTGTCTGATGCTCTATATGTTTTAGCTACCTTTGTTCACAGTTTCAGTGTTTTGGTTCTCCCCAGATTTCTGTGTTGTCTACTTCCATTGAATGCAACAATGGGACAAATTATTTGTAATTTTTTATGTGTACCTGAGTATCTTCATTTTCCTTTTTCCTCCTCCAAAAATTACCTTAGGAAATAATTTCATGTGATGAGAAGGAGCAAACTGCTTCCGACCTTTGAGGACAGTAGTGTTGTTTGACTGCCACTGCTTTGAGACACAGGAAGGCTCAAGGAAGAGTCATAAAAAGCTGCACCTCCAGGTGGAGGGAGGCCTGTACCCCCTTCATGTATGATCTGGGAAACCCTCATTAGCCTGGGGACTGGGATCCCTTGTCAGATGCATATTGTATTTTTTACCCTTATCTTGCAAAACTTTCTGGAGCTATGGAGTGGCTAAATAGACACATTTTCTTTTGGAGGAATGATACGGTTCACATATTTCTGTGAAGCAGAAAACTGATTAAAAGATCTTGGAGGTCTTTGAACAAAACAGTCATAGGAATGTATTTCTGAGTTTTAATATAGCCGAGCTTTGTCACTTGTCGTAGCAGAGGAGTGGATTCTTACTTTGTGAAACACAGCAGAAGAAAAGGGCATGTACACCCTAGAACAGGGCTGGTTTTCCTCTGCATTGGTATCATTAGTCCTTTCAACATGGAGGTGGAACTATATATGCTTAGCTGTCTCTTTTCCTGCAGTAAGGGCAAGCTGGGCTGGTAATTGTTGAAAGGGAAGTAGTGAAGCATGTAAAATAAAAGCAGTGCTTTTGTTTTGAAAAACATTGCTTTTCAAAGCAATGTAACATGCCTGTAACTATTGACAAAGCTTTTATTTGACATAACTAAAGATAGATGCTTACGCATTTAGGTATTTGCTTAGGTTCTACCAACACTTCCTGGCATGAGACTGGATTCATCCTATTTATATAACACTTTGTTCTGCTGAGTTCATTGACCTTTGAGCTCTAGCCCTAATTATGCCTGATTTCCTACGGATTCATCCCTCATGGTTGATTGACTTTGGTGTGCAAATCAGGGTAGACTTCTGCCATCTTTTTGCTGCAAATCACATAATTACAGAGTTTCTGTCTCTGACAGATTCTCTCATTTCTAATAAGAGGTCAGCCTATGGCAGTTATTCTTTCACCTGGGAAACTGGGAACTAGCTCTCCCTTTTCTACCTGAATATTCTTGGGTTTTCTTAAATCCTCTGAAGACAGAATTACCTGTGACATCTCTGCCATCAGTCAAATTTGGGTGCAATAACTAATGGGCTCAAAAATTATTGTGGACCTTGGAAGAGAAATGAGTGAAAGCAAGCTCTGCTGCTTCAGGACCTGGGGCTTAGCTGTGTTTTCCTCTGCTCTGCCTCAGGCCAGAGAAGTTTTTTCAGATCAGTGCTGATCCTGATTCCTGCAATACTAGTTCTCAAGGCAGCTCAAGCAGTCTCTCTAAAGATATATTACTCAAAGCATGGACATTTTCTTGAAATATGTCTCTCTGTATGAACAGAGCAAAACACTAGTACGAGCATATGAGCCATGCCAACTGCATCAACACTTCAGCAGGAATTCTGGAAGTACAAGCCATGAATCCAGTATTCAGGTGTAGGTCCCCAGGTGGTGCAATGCAAACTGAACTGTGCATTGGTAGATCTGAGCCAGCTCATCTTATCTGGGGGTCTGGACATGTGAGCCACAGAAACTACAATCTTCCGCTGAAAAAACAAGGAGATTGTGACTGCTGCTGTTCATCTCTTGGAAAGCTTCAGAAGTGTTCATGGCTGGAAATACATTTTCAGCAGCTCACATGAAAATGGGACAAAAGAACCCTCACCTATAGTCTGGACTGATGCAGAGATCCATTATTTATGTTCTCAGTTTTAGTGGTTCCTGACTGAAATACAGCTTTATGATCAACAAGCTTTGTCCATTTGGATCCATCTTCCTAAACAGAATTTCTTGATATGGCAGGGAAGAAGAAGATGGAAGGGAAGAATATTTACTGTGATCCTTGTCAACACTCCTATAAGCTACTTGAATATTTCTCTAAACTAGTTTTCTGAGCTGCAAGTGGGAAGCCACTTTAACAGAAAACATTAAGGTACTGAATAAAAAACTCCCACAAAAACAACAATGCTGGCACCAAATCTGTTTCTTCATGTGATGCAACAAAGACAATTCTTTCTTGTCTTACAGAAGAGACTTAAATCAATATTTACATAAAATGCAGTGCTTATTAATTAGAATATAGTAACAGCAAATAGTTTGCTTATTCATTAAAATATAGTATTATATATCCATATCTGTGTTACTAAACAATTCAGAGTTAAGCTAGCATTGATTTTTTCAGATGTTTGCCTTTTCCTCATTTGAACTCCTGCATTTCTGACTTTGAGCAATGCAAATAAATTTGCCATATTAGCTCTGAGTGAGACTGAACTTCTCTCATGCAGTATTCATTCAATAAATGGCTATCTGTAAAGAATATTTAATAACTTCTTTTAAGGAATTGGACCTAAAATCTGAATTTTGGTTTAATTTTTACATTACGTTACCTGTTTATCAGTATGCAATATGAGAAATCAAAATTATATAGGCTGTTGGAAGCAAGGGCAGCAAAGCATCTACAGGAAGGGTAGGTCATGAGGGATGCAAAACTGACTACTAACTTGTAATTCCAACAAGTGCAAATAAGACTCTAGCTGGTTATCCCTGGAAGTAATAGTGTATGAGGCTGTTCAACAGTCTGCAAAATAATGCAATGCTTTCATTCCAAGGATATCCACCCTCAGAAGGTGTCTGCAGCTGTTACAAAACAATAGGAAAGACCAGAAATATTCCAATGAAGTGCTTGTGTACAGACTTCTCATTTCTGTGACTCAGTCTTTTACAAGGGAGCCAACACATATACTTGAGAATGCATCTGCTAAACCATTAGTCCAGCAATCCTTGCCCTAGGGTCTGAGTTCCATGGTGCTCAGTCTTACAGGTAAGTAGAGCTGTGTATCAAATCTTAGTTCTACGGATAAAAATTAGAGAATTGGGGACATTGAAAAATATTTCACTAACAAGAATCTGAAATGTTCTGAATCTGCAACACATAAAGATCCCAGTAATTTCAAAGCATGCCTAGAGAAATAAGAAAGGGGGGAGCTTGGCATTTGAGTCTGGTCTCCTGAGAGCACACCTGACATCATGGTACTGAAGCTTTTACCACTTCTTAACAGAGATCTATTTTCTAATTAGTGAGATTAACTTAAACCATGTATGAAACTGCCTTACAGAAATACATGGACTGCATTGCATGAAAAAAGGAAAATTATTAAATTCACATTTTTATAAAGACAGGGTGAAGTATATAATCTTTGAATTTGGAGTAGTTCATTGAGGTCCCAAGAGAAGACCAGAACACATCTGGAAACTGAGATAAGAAACTGACACTGCAAACCATAAAATAAATTTGTTATAATACCACTGGACTTTGAAAAGCAAAGAGGCATCCAGCTCACAGTAGCACCTATAGGTTTACTAAGGCTATGATTACATAGGTGAATCAAGAAGAAGGTTAAAGAACAAAGGCAGAACAAAGAGAGATAACACTAATGAATAGGTTATAGGAGAAAAACCCACACTTCTCCATGCTGCAGCAAATGGCAGAACCTAAGACAAGGTTCAGCATTTTGATAAAGGTGCAAAACCTGCAGTAGGTGAGACACCCACCCAGGAGATTGCTCATGCCAGTACCCTGGGCAGAGATGAAGCAGTGACACTGCTGCACCAAAGGAATTCTTTGAAGTGGAAGGGTCAGGGGACAATACTGTGACAGGCAAAGCACACGGTTCTTATGAAAGCACACAAGCTACTGACTGCTATTAGACAGGGTCACAGACTGCAAGCTAAGAAACTAATGTGACTCTTTTTATTTTGGAAACTGTCATCGAACTGCCTTGGTGTCAGTTAGAGGCAGAGATGGCAAAGAAAAAAAGTCCTGATATTCTGGAGTTCTGGGACCTGTCACTTACTTGGGATCACACACACACATACACATAGAGAGAGACCATAGACAGGGGGACAAATGGTTTAGACAGCAGCCTCACAGGAGGTGGTCCTGCTGTTGAGAGTTTACTACTGTGAATAGAAGTAAATCAGCCCAAAAAAAAAAAAAATTGGAGTTTCTTCAAATGCCACACTACCAAAGAGAATATTTTGCTTAGGGAGAGAGAATTTCATTTGTTCCCAGACATGTAGTCCTCACAAGCCTAAGCTGAGTAGCTGTTTAGCACCTTGCCAGCAGCCTTTTTGGTAAGTGTAGACAGAAAGTGCAAAACAATCTGAAGTGCAAAGGGAGCATAGCACAGTATCACATTTGTATGGAGACACTACGGACTCAGCCAACTATCAGACAGAAAGAAAGGCAAGTTTTGGTCCCACACAGCCATTGGGCTATGATATAATTGCACTGATTCTTTATAGCCCATTCAATTTTGAGTGTGCAATCATGCCAGGGATAATATTCCAGTGTGCTGAGGTTAATTTCTTAATTTGTGTTTACCCAAGCTGATTGCAGGCCTCTCAAATTACATACACCCTTAAAATATTGAAACATCTTCTGACAGCTGTAATAAATTAGCCTCCTGTTGTAATTTACAGGAAGGAGACAAAAGGACAAAACTATAGCACAGTAATTTCTGGAGATTGATACTGGAAGCACAAATGGGCACAGCACACATTTTCTGAGGGTGAAACTAGTATTTTGTGTTTCAGAACAAAGATTACTAAACTGGCAATATATTAATGTTGATAAAAAAAATAAAAGGGAAGTACCATCTTGAGACCATAGTTAAGTGTTTTGCACAGATGACAGAGTTACTAAGTTATGCATTGCTTCACTTTCTACTGGGAAAGCCCCAGCTGCAGAATAGTGTTGAGCTGTAATCACTATCTTCCAAGACAGATACAGAACGAAACAGAGAGAATTTAAAGGAAATTATGATATCAAGAACAAGAAAATCTGAATAAGGAGTCATGTACTAGGTCGTTGAAGATGGAAAAGAGAAAGCATTGAGATAAAATTCTAATATTCTAATATGCAAATGTTTGTAGAAAAGAAAAAGACTGTTCTCCATGGTGCAGGGATGAACTGAATACTCATGTCATCACAGATTACTAGGAAGTTTCAGCTAGAAAATATCTGCTTTGATTTTTTAAATGGCCCAGCAATATTTTACCATCTCTATAAAATACTGAAGCAAAAATAATGTTCTCAGATACACCCTGAGTATCTTAAAAGTTTGATGATTACTGAATATGAATGAGGTGATTTTCTTTACTTCTTTAGTCGGCTGTCCTGCAGAAGAATCATTAGAAAACAGTTCTTAAAAACAGTTCTTATCAGCAGTTCAAAAATGATATATGGGAAGTTTTAGTGACATCAAAATTATATCCCTTTTTGACTGACTTTTTAATCCTTTCAGGAAAGTTTGGCAGCATTCAGAAGTAAGACTGACCAAAAGTTAATTTTGCAAAGGGAGTGTGATCCACTCACCTCACCGCTGATGTGGAAACAACTTTATGCAATTTACCCATTGGGTAGATATTTATTTCTGATACAGTAATGGTCCACATGGTAAATGTAACATTAGTATTACCATAAGGCACAACTTCCAGCAAACACAGCTTCTCCACTTTTGTTTAATCCACTAATTCCCTACTGTCTGTTCTGTCCCACAAACATTTCTCTGTAAAAGCTTTCCATTACATCAGGTATGAACAAAAAGCTAAAACAAAGGTTCATTGACTTCCTCAGTCAGGGGCCTCATCACACCTTCCTTGGGCACCTCTCATTGCAAGGGGTGTGTCATGTATGCACGGGGTACTTGCTGGTCAGGCCACCAGCCAGCAATGAGTTTATAAAGGACTATTGAAAAAGTTTAGCAAGTGTTTTCTGATCTCATTTTTAAAGCTCTTCTAGTGATTTTGACTGCCCAAGCCCACTTTCATCAGTGTAGTTATTAACTTTAAATGAAACAAGATGAAGATGCCTGCAACAAAATCATGGTGGTATACAACCAGGGTGGAATTTCTTCCAGTTCCCTCTCCTGAAACAAATGGGACCATACAGCAACCAGTAAAAATGCTTTAATTTTGAGGTTTTTTTATCTTTTAAAGAATCATCCCACAGTGCTATCAGTTTCTTTTTCACTTAGAAGCTGGAATCTGATGTTTCTGTCTATGGGGATGTCAAGGATTTTGTCAAAGAGAACATCTATGCTAATAATGTGGAACAGAACACTGGCAGCAAGAAAATAGAGTCTGTTCTTGATTTTAAGCTGAATTTGCCTTAACTTGATGAACTTGAACTTGAATATGTTTTGACTTGGTAACAAGCAAAAGATAATTTTAAAACTCCCACATTGTGTATTAATGGCACACACGCAATAGGGAAAAGTTTAAGAATGTCGCTTTTGCTTCCATATCTGTAATGCATAGTTGGAAACCTGAGCAGCACCACTGGAGACTTTTATAATTAATTTATTTGCATTTCAGTGCCAACCTATCCACATTTATAGTATAGTCTGTATCATAGTCCCGGTGCAATTGATTAAGCACATCCTGAATTTCAAAGCCTTTCTGCGTCCAGTCATATTTGTTAAGAGTTTGACGCACAAGCAGCTTTGCTGATTCCCGAACAAGTTCAGGTATAACAGGACCGGGCCTACCATGTCTCATGTTGATTTTCTGATTATGATATTTTATTACACTTCAGTTATACATTGAAACCGTTTCTTTTTTTTTTCTACAGCACTTCCTGTTGGCAATGTGCCACTGTGTGAATGGCATATAGTCTTGACTCCTTTTGTAGTATCGTGTGGTCTAATGCCAACTTTTTGTTTAAAAAGGGTGTGAAAGGATTTGGTCTATGAGAAAATGATGCTAAGCATTAGCTGTGACATCATTTAAGTACCTGCCTCATGAATAACCCCGGATACTCTCAGAGATACAAAGCAGAATAGAATTTTTTTCAATTTCAGCAAGAATTCTGCTATAAAACTCCAAATGTCCTTTCTGTCTTCAGTTTCTAGTTTAAGTAAAAGTTTTGTTCATAAACTAATCTTAGCTGATACCAAATACATAACTACTATAAATGTATGCTCTGGACAAAGGCCAACTGTGATAACCATACTTGGCCTTAGTAAGCATCAAGTTAATTTCCAAAGCTGTTTAATGTGGTTTTGAATTTCCCATCTCCATTTGTTATGCAGCGTTGCTAGGTTTTCTTATAATACCTGTAATACAATCTCAGCTCAGCTGATTTTGTGAGTCTTCCTCTGGGCACAGAAATCTTTTAAAATGCATAGGTTGTGTTACAGCAATAAAAAACATCACAGCAGAAATCATGAATAGGTATTTTTACAGATGAAAATGAATATGCAGATAATCTAGTTTATTTTCTAATTACTTAGACCTTCTTCCTTGGAATGAGTATTAATTTTAATTTTAAAAAAATGGCCATAAATGGTTCCAAGATTTGTATGTGAAGCTCTACATGAAAAGTGCAACAGAATTAAGTGCCTTAATTGAGTACTTATTGTCATGTTCTCTTCATAAGATGTTTTCTTGTGGAACAGACAAAACAAAATATTATTATTATTTAGCTCCACAGCTAATTTTTTGTAAAAAGTTTAGGTCTCAAGGAAAGGTCCTAGGCCTTTAGAAACCAATGGAATTACTTCTGAAAAGTAATTTCTAATGCTTTTCTTTTCCTAAGGAGAATAAGTCTGTTAATAAGAAATTACAGAATCATCATTAATTTTATATATTTTCTTGATAGACTACACATTGCCTCAGGTAAATTCCACAAAGATGGAACGAGAAAGAAGCAGAAGATGTAAGAATAAGCCATGCCCAAATGACTATGGGGTAGTAGAAAGATGATGTGGGCTTCTCTGTGCGAGTTCATGCATCTGGTTTGTGTGTATCTACAGAGGAATCTGCAGAAGGAACTGTAGATGAAACTGGTAGAAGGACCACAAGATAGTCGTGTGCAGATTAAGGCCCCCAGAAGAACAGAGAAACCCAAAAGGTAGCAGGCAGCTGACACAGGAGCAATAGAACTGAGCTTGGCCAGACACTTGTGCTACTCTGGCAATACCAACTATTTCTGAAGACTTTGATTATTCAGCGTGCTCTGGCTGCTTTAAGATGCCCTAGAGTAAATCAAACCAAATAAACTTTTTTTTCTTAACTATCAAGTTAAAGCACGAGAAAGCAGAGATTGAAGTAATTTTCATGCTCAAATGATGTATTTTTAATATCTATAACTTCATTGACCTTAATTACAAGTTTCCTTGGTTTATCATTTTTAGTTTAGGCGTAAAGTCATCTGGAAAAAATTGTCTGGATTTTACTCTACATTATGAAATCCATTTTCAAGTAGTTTGTCAGGAACTAATTCCCAGCATTGATTGAAACAGCTTTTGCGGAAAATTAGATCTTTATTAAATGCACATTTTTAAACAAAAATACTGATTTCTGGGGAGAATCTTGTTTTCTTTTGAATTAACTAATTAAATACTCAGAAATTGTCTCTTAGCCAAAAACTGAAAAGCCTCACTTTGGAAATACTCCCATATCTTCCTATGGGAGCTGTAGCTCAAATGACTCATTGTCCTCTATTAGGAGCTGCTCTCTGTAAGGAGACTGCAACTCCAAGGAAGCACTGCAGGCAACCAACACGACAGGAGATTGACAGACACAGTCACAAGCCAAACCTGAAACCTTGGGTACAGCTCCAAGGAACCAGTAGGGTGACATTTTCCAGCTTTTGGAAATCTTAGGGAATAGCTGGAAATGTGGCTTCCTCTTGTATTCCAAGATTCTACACTTTTTCCTTCAACATAAAATTTCTAAGAGCAATGGAATAAAAATTACCATCAACTTGTCTTTCTCCTTGAAGCTAGCAGTATTCACACACTAGAACATGGGAACTATACAAGGTTGGAGTCTGACACTGGTAGTACTGACTGCACTATCTTCCAGAAGTGTCATCTGACAGCTAGCTTAAATCATGTTATACCCAGTGTCTGCACATTTGTTTGCATATACCAATTAGAATTTATATGACCCTAAATTATATTGTAAAGAAAGTTCATCCACAAAATATCCATCAGCACAGCTTAATAAACAGTCTTATCTTGCATTAGGCTTCTACTCTTTCAATTTCATATTCAACATATGGTTTCACTTTGAAAGAGCAGACTTACAATAAACGGTACCATCAGTAGGCTGATAAATGCTGTAATTTGTAACAGGACATCTGCTTGAGGAAGATTTCCCATGCCTAGTCAATGCTTAATTGCTTTCTAAAATATTAACTTTTGCTATATATTTGGGCACTGAGTACTGTATATAGAAAAAGCAATTATGGTTCTTGCCCATCTCTCCAACAACTTTAGTTTTTCATTTATTTTACATATACATGCTGTGTTTGGATATTTATTATTTATTATTTGGATATTTAACAGAGATGCTAACCTCGAGATCCTTTGCATTTAAGAGACAAATGGAATCTTAACTCTACCTCAATGGCTCTGGGTTTGCTGCTCTTGTAATGTGGCATATCAAAAGTTCTGAATAGTGGAATTTACATTTCACAGTGCAAATGTAGTGGAATCACCAGGTCCTAAACTGGGTGCTGCAAGGTTCCTGGAAACCTGCTGGCCCAGATGAAGACTTGGGGTGCCTGTATGAAACATTTTGCTTGGAGATCAGATGAGGTGCAGAGGTGACAGAGATCCTTGTGGTTTCTGAGGTTCCTTGTGACTTTTAGTCTTTCTTCTTTCTATGACATCACCAGAATACACACAGTTTCCACTTGAACCATCAGTGTCTTTTGCCTAGGCAGTGGAATAGGACACTGCAGTGAGACACTTTCTCCGTGGTAATTGTGGATGTATCTACACAGCTCCCAAATGAGGCAAACCACACATATCTTCACAATAACAAGGCTAGTGCAGGCCTGTGCTCAGTGCTTGTTCTTATAGACATGAGTTTGCAGAGAAATGCTCCCAGGAGAGTGCTCAGGTAAGTCATACACAGAGTGGCATGAAGACTGAGCACATCACAGGGCTTGGAGTCTGCCTGGTGATGCACTGCCATGACCTGTAAACATGGAAAAGGATTAAGGTTCTATCAACATGCTGACGTGGGAGGTTTATGACTAAGTCAATCATCCTGTTTAAAATGCAAACTTGCACTCATCAGAAAAACATACAAAGGGGCCACTAGTAGTGCCTGGAGCCAGAAATTTCCAGGTTCTGCTCACACAGAGCAGCTGGCAAAGATTCTGAAGATGAAACAGAAGCAAGGCAGGAGATGATGGGACTAGAAAACCAGGCACCCCTTCCCCAAGTGGTACAGGATTCTAAGTCTGGCAGAAATCACCAGCCCTAGTGCTGGATGCAAACCTATGCCTCAGGATAGCAAGTCCTGGATCATTTGGCAAATGAAAGAGCCAAACCATAATCAAGCTTTTCATCAATCATATAACTTAATTAAATATAATAACACTAAGATAGTATAATAAAATAAATATACTATAATAAATATACTAAATATAATAAATATTATATAATATAGCATAATATGATACAATATATAATAAGTACATAATGAATATAATAACACTAAGACAAATTGTTAACACCCTCAGGTGAATAAAGTCACAATATAAATGCTGATCCTGAAAGTATATGCCAAAGAAATTACATTTAAGGGTGTTCCAGACTCTTAGGAAAGAAACAATTCCCCATGTAATTGCCATTCTTGCACATTTTTTGGCATAGGACTGTAAGAGCACTGAAAAGCTTTTTCTTCTATGTCCCCAAATCAAAGCTTTGCCAATAATAGTGGAGACATTCCAGATATGATGGAATGAACATTTTCTCCTTCAACTTCTTGACAAGTGAATAGCATACCAAGCTGGTATCGTGCTGATGAACTGCCACATTGGCTTGGGAAGGCAGGGTACCTGGAAAAATCTAGATTCACTAACTGAACAGACAAGCAGAAACTGGGTACAGACCAATGCCTGTTTATTAAGTGCTTCTCTGTTTTTCACTTTGCAGTGCACAATGAAAACCAGTTTCAAAATACTACCAATTTAAGAGGCCTATGTATAAAGATCACATGAATAAATAATATAAATAATAGCTCATTGTGAATTCAGTAAATCTGAATCATTTTTAGGTATTTTTCCAAGGATCTTCTGCTTGTTCCATCTGGCCATTTCTGACATGGATTTTGCTTCCTCATTCCATGTACACCCAAAGCTTTCTCTTCAAGTTTAGCCAGAGAATCAGGTGTCCAAGAAATAGGATCAGTCTTGTCAGAGTAATTTCTTGCAGCAGCAGTGTCTTCAGTTGATCAACATTAAACTTTCTCACAGTTCTTTCCTGTTTAGCTGCAAACCTGTTTAACCTGTGCAAAGGTGTTGCTTGCAGAAGTGAGGGACTTAAAAGTCTTACACAGGCTAGGTCAATCAAACAAATCAATCACAGCAAACAGCCCCACTGAGATTAATGCCCACATCCACAGACATACATTCTACACGTTTTATAAAATCCAGGCTATCTGCATATTGCCTTTCAGAACTAATATCATAGCTCTGGAAAGACTGCCAGGAGAAATGGGAGACAAACATTTTGGCCATTGAAATGTTGCAATGGTTTGTAAGACATATGTCCTCTCCAAACAAGGTATAAGGCACAGATCCATTACAGAATTCCTAAATATTTCCCACACAAATTCTTATTCACAAATAAGGAGTGAATAATTGCATTTGCATTCCTTAATTTTTTTTAATTTTCATGGGCTTATATAAAAAAACAATTGCTTAAAATTTGGATCATGTTTCTTTGAACTTTTGTAAATCCATATGTGTGTTTTTGTGCTTGTGCTTTTTTGTAGTCTTGAATTTCAACATCAATTGTTCCCATGGTAATGTTCAACACCGTTGTCTAAACACAGTCTGGTATTGCCTCAAGTGTGTTTTGGCACAATGACTTCTTTTAAGTGATGGAGGTTTGGGTTGTTTTGGTATGGTTTTGTCTTTCAGTATGTCAATACTTAAGCAAATGGCAGAGACTGTAGCTTATTACACACACTACATCATAAGCAATCATATTTCTCTTTTATTTTGTATTACCCAACTCTGTGTTTACATCTGCTGTCTACAAGCACACTGAGCCGGTGCCATCTTTTCTCTATAAGTGTGTGATTAATTCAAAGAGGCACTGACTCACTCTTAAAGCTTTTCAAAATTAATTCAAAATTAACATGAAAAAGAAATAGTATTTTTTACTTAGACGCCTGGCCAGGACATATATATTGTGGCTGCAATTCCTCTCAGTGTCAATCTTAAATACTGAAGTGCAGCTAATTAAAACCTTGTCTGTCCTTCAGATGTCTTTCCTGCTGTTGTGTGTGGATAATGACATACTAGCTTCTCACTTCAGTGGCCAAACTAAACAAATGGAAAATAATTCTGGTTTGGGTAGAACGGAAAACATTTTAGTCAACACAAAACAAAAGAGTTTATTTTTATTTCTTTTTATGCATCACCTGGAGAATCAACTTTTAAATGGAAATATAACTTCACAACTATAATCTCGTCCCAGTTTTACAGCAACACCATCCATAGTCCTTTTCTGTACTGTTTTCAGGTATCCAGAAAACATTTCTTATTAAGTGGCATATGACTTTGTTCATAACTACCATGCTGTGCGAGCACGTCTTTCAGGAAATCTATTATTTGATACGAATACAGCTCCCTAATCTGCTGGATTGTAAGAAGGGGAAAGCTATTTAATTTTTCCCCCTGCGCCAAAGAGGAACTTCCTGGAGTTTTATTTATTATCTTCTGTTGAGGGAATTAATTTTATATTCAGCTGTCCTGCGCATCCCGGCAGCTCCTGCTCAGAACCAGCTTGGCCCGGGCCCGCAGCCCTTCCCGCAGCCGCCACGGCGGAGCGGCCCCGGGCACGATACCCCCGCTCTGTGAGGGGCGGGCAGCAAACGGGGGCACCGCCCACGGCAGTGCCAGCCTGGAGCTGTGCCCGTCCCCTTCGAGCTGCCTGCTCCCGGCTTCTTTCGCCCCGCTAATGCTGACCACCGCGGTTCTCTCCCCGCCGGTGCCGGTGCCGGTGCCGGTGCCCGGGCTCCCACACGCCGCCCTCAGGGAGACAAGATGGCGCCCGTCCCCCGCCGGCCGCCGCGCTCTGCGCTGCTCCCGCGCCGCCCGCCGCAGAAAATAAACCTTCCTCTTGATCTCTCCTGCCACGTAGTGGCTGCTGTGGAGAACTGTCGGAAAACAGTGTGGCAGGCCTCGGATAAATCGAGAGGGTTGAGGGTAGATTTAGTTATCCCGCCCTGTTGTGGTTAGTTCGATGTACAAAAGTAAAAAACCCACCCAGCTACCCCCCCGCCGACTTTCTCAGCTCCGGCTCCGTCCAGGCTCGCATATCGACACACTCCGGAGGCAGCTCACAGGTTGTTCCCAAGCTCCTCGGCTGTTCTTTTATTTCAGGGGGGAATAATAAACTCTGAGAGTGATGAGTTTCGTTTATTCTAACACCGTTCTTATCTGTTAAACTGAGTACGGGGCCAGAGCCGTACTGGAAGCCAGGAGCGGCTGGTGCTGCCCTGAGGCGGCAGGACCGGGGTGTCCCCCAAAAAGCCCTGCACACATCAGGGCTGCCAGCCCATCGCCGCTCCTCCAGGGGCCGTGTGCCCCCTCGCAGGGGTGCTGGGGAGCACTGGCTCTGTGGGATTAGCGAGTGCTTGTTAGCTCCAGTCTTAAACGGGACATGGCATTGCACGGTACCACACCACTCTAGGGACTGCCAGAGCTGAAAGTTGAAACAACGGCTAGTAGGGAGTCGTCGACCATCAAAATTAATTCCTATAGGTAAGTAAGCAGCCCTATATCCTCACAGAGATGATTCAAAAGCAATTAGGCCTTCTCAGATTATTGGTTTGTGGATTTCAGCACGTGTTGCTGCCCTGAGTCCGGTGAGAGAACCTGCTGCTTGCCTCCTTGCAGAGCGTTATGAATAAGTAGTCTCTTTTGATTTGTAATTCACAGAACTGGATTTATGGTGTCTACAGTTTTTGGTAAGGAGCCATCAATGCATTTGTCTGATGAGCTGGAAACACCCAGATTTAATCACTATTCTGGCTTAGCTCAGAACAGACATTGATTGGGAAATATTTCTCTTTACCAGTCCACCTTCTCTTACCTAAAGAAGATACAGAGAGAGACTACATTAGGCTAGTTCAAACTTACTCCATTGTCCAGAAGGGCTTTTAAGCCAGTCTCTTGCCTTCCATCCCTTTTCTAATACTACTTGGCAGAATGAATTCCTGATCTTCCTTGAAAAGGAATTCTTTCCATTTAAGGTCACAAAATGTACAGTCAGGATGGTATTAATTTTAATTTATATGCCCAAGAGAAGTACAGTTTAAAAATATGGCTTAGTTATGCCATTTCATTTGCTGAAAAAAATGAGTTTCCATGCTACTTGAAAAGGAAGACTGATGGCCTTGTGCTTCCAATAATTCAAATACACATGTGCAAAACAGATGGTTTCTGGGTTGGCTTCTCCATCTTTCTAGCAGCCAGATTGATAAGAGAGACACTTACAATAGTTTTTATCTTTGAAATAAGCACTTAGAACCTGTTGAGACCTTCTTTCCAGGTATTACTCTCTAAGGATCATATTTATATTACTGAAGAGTCTCATTTTTTGCCTATTGAAGCCAATGGCAAATTTTCCCTTGACTGACCCAGTGGTCATAGATGAAGGCCAGGCAGGGAGCAGGCCTCTGTTCTGCCAAGTTTTAGCTAAAGACACATAATAAAGAGGCAATAGCTCTCCCAGAGAACTTAGAATTTAAGGTAAGAGATAAATGGCAGTAATCTGCTATTTCCTAATGTTCCTAATAAACAATTTGAGGGTTCATAAATTTCAAAGACTTCACTGCAAAAAAAATTCTTTCCATTTTAACACAGAATTATAGAAGGGTTGGAACATAACTGGGACAATGAAGTTCACCTAGGATATTCTGAAAGTTTTCTTTCCCCCATTTAACAATGATTCCAGCATTAGCACTAGAATGAACTTTTAAAAAATTCCTTTTTTAGATGGATGCACTAAGCCAAGCACTTCCCCTGTTGCCTCTGCTAATTCTGGAGCTAAGTGTGTTTGAAGAGAAATGTATCTCCTTAACCTTTGTTTTTTCATTTGGCTGAGTGTACAGTGATCCTATGTTCCATGTTTGCAAAATGAGCTTTGCTCCTAGAGTTTTATTGCAGGGTCAAGTATGATGAAAAAGTATGTAGAGAGAGAGCCAAATCCTTCTTAAAACACAGATGTCTTAAATTTTCTAGATGCCATCCATGTTTAGCAAATAAGGTGGGGGGCTGGATGCTGATGGGTTGCCCATGAGTGATCAACCTTTCACTGTTAGACCACTGGTCCTAAAGAAGCACAGAACAATGAAAATTACCAATTTCAAGTTTGATTCTATGAAATATGCTTGCTGGCCATGACCCATTTCACAGTGAACAAATCTGCACTTCTTGAAAACCCGCAGCAATATAAGAACTCATTATCACAAATACCAACTTACATAAACCCTTTTTTCTTTAAGCATCAGATCCTTTAGATCAGGTTTGAGGGAGAAGCATATACTATTCTGAAGCTGCACTTCTGCTGCTGCTAAGCAGTTCAGGCCTGAGGAATGCAAAGAGAGCACTCAGTAACAGCAAGAAATTTAGAAAATAAGAAGTCAGCCAGAACTATTTTATGGAAACTTAAAGAGATTAGACTTGGGGACACCACTGACCTTTAGATTTCTGTGATAGGGAAGGAGTGTGCTATTTACAGTAAGTATTTGGAAAGCTCTCTCGGCTTCCTTGAGACTAAGATATTGGTTTGGCAATATGGACTGTGCTATGACCTTCTTTATACTTCCCAGTGACTGTTGGGTTTTTTTCATTATTAACCTTCTGGTGAGAACTAAACTTAGAAGATTACTTTTATAGTGACTAGTAATTTATCTTTCATTTGAATTAGAATTCTCTTTAATATAGAAGTTTCCTTTATTTCTATTTTTTCTCTTCAAATATTCTTTTCTGCTGTTTTTAAGTGGCAATTTTCCATACTTAGTACAACTTTCCACTGCTTATTTTAATTGTCATGTTTTACTGGCTTATCATTGCTTTTGCAACACTATGTTTGGCAAGCATTGTTCTCCTACACTGATAATATACCGCTATCATAATGGCAACATGATCGTATTTTTGAAAGAGTGAGCCAACAGTTTCTGTAATACATAAAAACCTTTTTACAGACTACCATGGTGCTTTGCATCAGTGTTTGATATCAGAAATGGAAATTCTGAGATCAAAAGTCTTTTTTCCTGGCTATGTCAGAGACATTTTTGTTGACTTAGGGACAATAATTTTCACCACGGTATCTCATTTTCACCATCACACTGAGCCTGTCTGGTTCTCAGGCACGTTGGGACTCAGCTTGCTGACATTTTAAAAATACTAAAAACTTAATACCTAATACTGCAAATACTTAACATATTTGCAAGTGTTACTTGCAATTACTACTAACTCTATGAGCTGAGCATTGTAATATAGAGATGTTAAGTTGTTCTAATGTGTATGTTGTGAGAACTAGAAGACTTACTGCTGTTGTGACTTGTGCAGTCCTGTTGGCTTAAGGGGCTTTTCTGATGTTTTATAAACACCTATTTTTGTATGTATGTATACATTCATATGTACAGGGCATATATTAGCTATGCAGGGCAGTAGCATCACTACTGGTTTTATTCCTCCAGTTTCTGCTTCCACCTGTTGAACTTCCTCATTTTGCACTTTGTTCCAGGGTATTTGCCACAGATGACCAATTATTTCCTGGTTTTATTACCCTGTATTTGAAGCTCTTTGCTTTGCAACTTGGGAGGTCATCACCTGTGAATAAGACTTTCCTGTGGGTTTGTGTTTGGCCAGCTGGTGGAACTGCAGGCATGTCAGCAGTGTATTGCTGCACAGCTGTTTATGGTACAGTAACCTGCTTGTCCACACTTGGCTCCCTGTTCTGTAAGAAGGAGAAAATGCTAAGCATTCAGAGCTGACTGATGCTGTGATTTTTACTCACTCTCTACAGATACTTCTAAAAGAAATTACATCTTTAAAAAATAGGAGTGTGTGGGAAGATAATTTTTAAGAATAGCTTGTAAGGATAGTGCAGGAAGCAATCTTTCCCAATAAATTACAGCTGCACTGGTTACTGAGGAGTGGAAACAGCCATGCCTGCCCAATGAGGATGTTATGAAAGAGTGGGTCAGCTAGTCAGAGTTAGTTGTAATTGTAGTTACAGTTGGAGCTTGAGCCCCAGAGTCTTCTGGCCATGGTGTGACAAGTTAAGGGATGTGTGGTTGTGCAAGGAACGGATAAGGTAAGAAGATGCTGTGTGAGGAACAGTTTGGAGTTAGCCAGTCATGCAGAGGAGAGAAAGAGTCAGTGCTGTGTGCATCTGCCTAAGAGGAAAGGAGGCAGTACTGGAGTTGCCTGAGAGCAGCTCATTGAGAGAGGGCATGAAAAGTTTTTAATAAAGGGCTAGTGGTGATGCCAGTCCAGTCTGTCTTGACATAACTGCAACAGAGGTGTTAGTTACTTTCTTTAGATTTTTTTTCTTTTCTACACCTGGCCTGGAGTGTACAAAACCTGCCATAAGGCATTCCCCTTCAGAGGGAATAATGTACCTCATACCAATTAACAGTAGGAGCAGATGATTGCAAGCAGATGTGTGAGGGCTGCTTCAGATGCTTCTGACCCCTCCATGCAGCTGGCTGTGAGCACACATCTTATTGTTTCCAAGGTGAAATGAGCTATGTTAACTCCCCAGGAGGAGAGATTGGCAGCAGGCAGTTCTAACATTTTTAAACTGCTGCTGCTGATCTTAACAGGGTTAGAAGTGAAATGCAGGTGGATTTCAGCTCTCTAGTGGTTGAAGCCATTGAAGCAAAACTGCTAGTCCAAGGGTTGAAAAGAGACAGAGTCAACAGCCTTTACACTCAGGGGGATCTGGGTGTCAGATTACCAGTAGCAAATTTAAAATGTAATGTATTTTCTTCTGTGCTAGTAACCTTAATGTGCATCAATGCACAGTTGAGAGGCAGACTAGTGTTTTGATTTTGGTGATGACCACTTGTAATTTAAAAAGTAGATTTTTAGATTAAAAAGTAGATCTTATGCATATAATAATGGATTTTCTTTTATATGCCCATTTTTTTATTGAAGTGATAGTATTATTAAATATCCATTTAGTCTGTTGAGAGAAGTTATCATGCAACCAATTTGTGATGTGGTTTACTAAATTTGAAGCATGTGATTCACTGAACTTAACAGAATTACTTAAATGTGACTGGTAGCGAGGTGATCGCAAAATTTATGTTCAGTCATATATACTTGTCACATAGTTTTTCTGTGAAAAATATAACTGGAAACATGCACTTGCTGTTGGACTTGGCATCCCAGCATGGTTCTGGGCAATAAACTCAAGGTGGTCCTGCTTGAACAAGGGTGTTGGACCAGATGCTCTTCAGCAGTCTCTTCCAACTCCAGCCATTCTGTGATTCTGTAGCCAGAAGTCTTTGGGTGCATTTTGAGTGTGAATTCAGCCTGCCATGGCACTGACTACATCACAGTTTCTTTTCTGTACCAGTAGCAAGCTCAGCAGCTATCAGTCTTGGACTCTGATTTTGGATATGAAACTTAAATTTCCACCTTGAAAATACATATTTGTCACCTTTAATTAATTGCAAACTATGACTTTTAATTTGATCCTCAATGTTGTCCACTCACAAATTTGTCTTTTTGCATAAAACACCTAACTTGCAAATGATAATTTTAGACTGAAAGTAATGATGTATATGAAGTTGTTTTTACTAAGATTATGGCCTCTCTGATCCCAGAATTGCTACAGCACATCTTCTTTCAAGGAAACAAAACTGTGTGCCACAAATTTAAACCAATTCAATCAGTTATTCATCTATGAAATCTGTGAAGTATTTAACCAGTTTAATTGCAAAGAAAGAATAACAGAAGACTTCTCAAGTTAAAACATATTTTTCTAAGAAAACCAGCTATTATTTATATAATATAAATGAGGAGAATAATATGAAAATGAGAAAGAAGCTGTTACTGATGTGTAACTCTGCAGGGCTTGTTCCTAACAGAGATCATGAGCAACACCCCTTCTTGCATTTTCCATTTTAAAATGAAACAGGACACCAAATTTTTCTGAGTACATATGTGATTTACATAAGTTATAAATTAGTTTTAATGACAGTGCTGACACACTTGTTTCACTAATTCTCTGTGTTGCTACAGGTCTTGAGGGATTATGTAGATACCCTGCCTATCATTTATTCTTTGTCTTGTCTTCTAGGCATCTTTGCAAGTCTCTCAGAATTAGAGACCATTGCAAGAGAAAACACATGTTTAAATAAGGCTTCATTCACTCTCATTCCTTCATTCCTGTTACATTCCTGTATTTTGAAGTTTAGTGCTAAGAAACTTGATGATAGCTAATTGAAGGTGAGGTGAATAGTGGCAGGTGGCAGCTGTTTATTTCAAAGAGGTGAATTGCAGAATAGAAACCAGTATGGAGTGGGAGGCTAGAAGCTCAAACTTCCCGACAAATGGATGTACTGAACGTGTGTTGCCCAGTAAAAAAGAGTGCACATTTTAGGGTAGGCCAAACAATTTTGAATTGTAACCCTGGAGCTTAGTTGCAGCTACTTGAATTTGACTGGGATAGTACTAGTGAATATTCTTATAAGAATGCAAGGGGATGTTTTAAAACAGAATGAACAAAGCTTTGATCTTCTCTATAATGAGAATAATTAGATCTCCAGCGGCGGGTGGTGCTGCTGCTGTTTATGTTGAGACATTTCAGTTTCCTGACTAGGAGAATAATTCATGTGCTATTTCCTTGGAGGTCTTTTAGAGTGCTGACCAGATTCCATCTTTTTTGCCTTAAGAAGCTTTTAAGTGATCTAGCTATACCCAAATACATTTAACTATTCGTTTTGCCTGTTATATTTGTCTGAAATATAACTTGCGTGATTTATTTAGATTTATTATTAATTAGATTTTTATTTTCTTTAATGTCAAAGAGATTCCGACACTGCTGACTTCCATTTATTTTCCAGAGAATGATCGTTTCGCCGTGCAGCGCCGCCTAGTGCACGGACGTGCCGCTGCATCCAGGGACAGCTGCGACACTTGGCGCGGAGGGACGAGGAGCCTTTCCCGGGTAGCTCGTGGCAAACAGCGGTACTCAGATCTTGAGAGAGAGACACGTTTTTATTTCCAGCTGTCCCTCTCCAACACGTGTAGTATTTGCCTTCTCCTGGCTTTAAATTCATTCCTAGCTTATAGTTTACTCTTAACTCTCTTGATAGTTTGTATAATAGCTGCAGTGCCATTATACTGCTACCTATTGATGCTTAATGTGTTATTTTTCTTCAGCACAAGTTCATGGTTGTTGTTTGCAATATAGGAAGCCACAAACTGAAACCTCACATTAACATTTGCAATTTTTTTTATTTCCAAACCCCAGATTTTTGCCACATGGAATGCTTTTTCACATAGTCATTCCTCTCTGTTTATAGAAATGAGGAATACAAAGAAAGTAACTTTGAATTTTGGTGTAACACAACCTTTTTTTTTTTTTTTTTCCCTTAAATAGCAAAGTAAAGATGCAAATGATCCAAATTTGCTGTTAGATCTGTTTTGGCAAAGTTTCAGAAGAACTTAGAGGTTAAGTTCTTACAAGCTTAAAATTATTAATTTCAAACATTTTCAATTACTGGACTCACTGTTTTGCAGGGTTTTGTTTGCAGGTACTATTTCTATCAGTGGTCTCATTTAAATTGTGAAACTTTCTAAAATAGTAGTTATTCATCATCAGTACCATCAGAAGAAATTGTTCTTTAGTGTGGAAATCCTTCATTTTAGGCTTTTGCAGAGACTACTGAAGAAACTGTCTATAAATCAGTTATTGTTACAAAGAAATCTCAAATCAGCAGGGGAGGTTTCTTTATAAATGAGGCTCTGTGTTCAGTCAGTTTAGTCTATGCAAAGTAGTTTGCAGACAATTATGAAAATAAATGGCACTTTTACACTCGAAGTAGACAGGCACTCTTCAGAAAATGTTAATTAACTAAAAAGCAGTCTCTGCAGTGGCTCTGCCTCTAAGTATATGTAACAATTCAGAGTGCTGTTTATTTAACAGGTGTGGCTATCTAGTGATGGAGGCAATTGTTTTCAATTATTAAATCTTGAAGATGAAAAGAATTGTAAAAGCAAATATGTGTGTACAGTCATTCAGTCATCTTAATGAGTGATAAGGGAAGCCTTTTCTTCCCTAAAGCAGGTGCAGAATCTAAACCTACTTTTGCCATGAAATGTGGCAAGACAGCTACACAAAAAAGCTCCTGCATTAGCCAGTCCTCACACATACTTTAATACTGTTTTACCATAAGCATGTTCTCTACAGAAACATTAATTCTTCCTGTTAATAAGTTCTGAATGAAGCTCCAGGTTAGAATGGAGATAGACACAAGATTTGTAGTCGCCATTAGTAACGTGCTTAATTAGTTGTCATTGGAAGAATCAAAGCAGAATCCTTCACCTAGCTGAAGAGCAGCAGGCTCCAGGCAAACAAGGAAACACAAACAAGGAAAGTGTAATCTGTGACTGTGCTAAGCATGAGCAGTTGTGCTTCTTTACTTGCTGAGAGGTCATCAAAGGACATAACAAGCTTGTCAGTCATATACTATATATTCCTTGTTCATCTGCTACAGAATGCAGATGGCTGTAATTAAAAAACCCATGTATCGTCACTGTATGGATTGAGTCTTGACAGAGAGACTGTCCTTTCTCCCTTTCCATTTGTTGTAGTGTGCTAAATATAATATTGGCTTATAAAGGTGATATCAGGAAAGCATACTTATGTGTTTTAATTAATCTCTTCACTTGACAAAAAATAACCTGTGTAAGGAGAGAACTCTAGAAGCCACTTTCTGTGACAGAAAACTGATTCGCCAATCCAAGAGCTGATTTTAATTGAATGTTTTGATATTACATTTTACCATGCAGGAGAATAAAATGTGTCATTATTTTTGTATGGTGAAAGTTCTGTGAGAATCAAAATCCATTTGGCTTACTTCTCCTCTACTATACAAAGAAACCTATCAAGTTCAATGTATATACATAAATTTCAGTGAAGGAGATGTACTGATGCTTTAGGAAGAAGGAAATTCTGTATAAAAATTGAAGTCAATGGGAATTTCACCATTATTTTTCCCATGCTTTGAATTGAGCCCTATGTTTCCAATCTGTAGATAAGTGTACAGTTAAAAAGCCCTTTATTCTTGTAGAACCTTCTTGAATTTATTACATGTAAGTATTCACTCCAATGAACACTGCAGGATTATGTACATGATATCTTTTCAAGTATCTTAGGAAAAGAACATTCTATTTTAACTTCTCTATGTACTCTGTAGAGATTATTTTCTCCTGCTTGCCAATTTGCTGTGAAAGTATTTCTTTAGGTGTATGCCAAAGCAAGAGATTTGATTGAAGTACTGAACCTCAGTTCTACTGTATATCATCTTAAGGAGCACAACTTTTTCTTATCTTCATATGATTACTTATTTCTAATTTGTTGCCTGTATTTCAGTTTTGTGTGTTTGGAAACATTTGTTGGGTCTGAGACTAACAGCAAGCGTTGTCAGTTTGTACTGTGGTCATTTGGGAGCTTTGCATCCAAATCTGAGTAAGTCAAAATCTGATAGGCTGGAAATAAAGAAGCTAAATGTTTTAAAATCAGTAAGGTCAGCTGTCAAAAAAATCAAATAAGTGTTGTAAAATATCCTTGAAATCTGCGAGGAATGGTTTGCTTGTCACTGCACACAGCTTCATGAAGATTTGATTTCTGCAAGGAATTGAATCAAAAATACCCTTATTATATGAAATGCCAGGTCATTGCATATATACAGCTGTATGTACATTTTAAATATATAAGCTGGACTGTGTGACAACAATAATGCAGTCAGAGTAAAATTTAGGTAACAAACAACTATGAATCCTTTAGTACCAGTCCCCATTTTACCACAAAGAGAAATTATTTGACCTCTGTGTTTAGAGCTGCACTTCAATTCCCTCCAAACTGAGTGTACTTGAAAAGACTACCTTTGCAAAGGGCTTTGTGTGTTCACCTCACCCTTGGAACACAGCTCAGTGTTGCCACACTGCATATGAAAAATTACATTTCTGATTTACACCTTTTCACTTATCCACATTGAATTTCACCAGCTCTTTTATAATCAATCTCATTGTACCATGATGTTCCTCTGCATAATCATATACAGTCTGTATTGTGCTTAGACTCATTAGTGACATTCATCACCTTATTTTTCATTCCTTTCCAATTCAGTTTTGAATCATTTGAAAACAAACATGCAGACTGCAAGGACTGGGGTACTCTACCAGTCACCTCCCTCCCATGAGATGCAGTGCTACTACCTGTACTGGCATAGGTAAATCCTATTTGCACGCTTTGTTCCTGACCATTAGAGTTCTTCTGACAATGGCATCAACAGAATGTTACACCTGCTCAATGAATTTACACAGTACCAACCATCATCCAGTAATGCAATCCTTTTGTACCATCTGCTACTCATTTTTGCTAACAATTTAAATGATCAATAAGAAAATGTTTTAAAGGAATATCTTGGTTGCTATTTAGAGATTTTTGACAGCAGTCCCACAATCCAGACAGCAGTCCCACAATCCAGCTAGTCCTTTGCTATAAAAAAGAAATACTTATGGTATTATAGATTCTACCATTTGAGATCAAATAAAGGAAACTTTGAAAAGGATGTTTATTTTATGGATACCGTGTCCATTACAAGGTAACAAAACAGCCTCCTTTATAAAAACTAAGAATTTTCATTATTTCCAATTGGCAAGAACTTTTTTTATTAAATTGTTGCATAAAATAAATTTATACATAATAGTAGAAATTGAGAATAATTTTTTTTACCTTTTAGGGAGCAAACAAATTATTTGACCACGTATTGTGCCCATGATATATCACTGAGCAGCAAATAATATTTTTTGAGCATAGTTCAACCAGAATGAAAGGCAGTATCAAGAGCTCAAAAATTCTTTACCTCTATATAGGCTAAGTGATACAATACTGGTAAGATGAGGATACTGCATATGCTAGTATTTAATACTTTCAAAGACCAAAAGGGTATTGGCCAAATACTTCAGAACTTCTATTTTTACTTTTTTGATCTGGTGTTTTAGAAGTTATGAGCAAATAACAAATGTTCTAACAAATGTGAAAATTCACAATTTGATTGTGGAAGTATGGTCAAATATGACATTCTTTATCCATATTTACTTTTTCAGCTTTTCAAAACAGATCCACCAGTAGTAATTCTGAGTCACCAACACACCTCTGCTTTGAAGGAAACAAGTTGTGAATGCAAGGGCACAGCCTATCTAGCACAAACTACTGGGTCTGCCTTTAGCTCAGTATTGATGATATCAAAGTCATCAGACTATTTCTAGTTCCAAAGATTCATAGATTCCTTAGTGTTGTGGTTTAGGGATGGTCCTCCCCCTGAGACTCTCCAAACCAGGCTGCCATTCACTCACTCCCCCTTCCCTTTCTCCCTGAGGAGTGCTGAAGAGAAAAATTGGGGGCAAAAAAGGCAAAGATCATAGGTTGAGAGAAAAACAAATTACTGTGAACAGCAATGAGATAGGAAAACAACCGGTAACAGCAGATGTATTAATAATAAAAGACTTGCCCCACACCCAGAAAATGACATGAGACATTCTAGAATAACCTCCATGTGCTCCTTCCTGACTGCTGCAGAAATTAACCCTGTCCTGGCTGGAACCAGGACACTTAGCCACCTACATGATTCATACAGAACTCTGGAAAAATCAGGAGATCCTTTCCTGGATAAGCTCAAGAACAGACAGATGCCATAGGTAACAGACAGTGTCTTACTTTTTGAGTATTTATGCAACTCAGCCTAAACAAAATGGTTCTGTTATCAGTCCTAAAGATATATTATGTTGTTGTTGGTATTGTTATTATTTTATCAGAAGTTTTCAGACTCATGCAATGAGAAACAAAGTTATATAGCATCAGTGACTGTAGTTGATTATTAGTACCAAAACTACCTGAAAAAAATCTCTTAGATTACCACCTTTTATAATCTATTGTATCTGCTGACAAAATCAGTTTGACAGGCATTTTAAAAGATGTCAGTCAATCCTGAGAGATTTGTATCCTTAGCTACCCCTTTCTAGGAAATCATTTGAACTCTCCTCAGAAGCTACATATTTTCAATAGATAGATACTCTATAGTTTTTACCTATCTTCTTGTTTATTAGATAAGTATTTCTCTTCCACAAGTGTTCCTTGAATTCACAATCATGGCTCTGTGTGAAGTGATTCTTCAAATGTGTTCACTGTTAAACTGATGTATTTTATCTTTCTATCTCTATCAGGTTTTTCTGATCTAGTCCAAATTTTTAGATGTGTGTGGAAGTTCAAATAAACATGGAGGGGAGATGTGGCATTCAATCCCATATTGTGTTTTAAAGGAAACTTTGCTTAGCAGCATTTACTGCAGTCAGTAATAAATCAATAGGGTAGAAATTTGGTGGTCTTTTAACACTTTCTCCACCATTCTCTGTCTTCCATAACGTTCACATGTGCACCATAACCTAACCTACTTTGTAACATCCTAAAAGTCTGGGTCATTTTTAAAGAAATACTACCATTTAAAAGTAATAAATTCCCACATTTTTAGTCTTCCCCAAACCACAAATCTACGTAGAAATTGTTTCTCTGTACATTTCAGATGTCCTTGTATAGAATTTTTTTACATTCTTTGCTGTTTTTATGGACCTATTTAAGAACCAAGCAATTTCAGTTGACGTATGTACCCCCTTGAATGAATGTGTGCTCCAAATCAGCTCTCTCAGGTGTCACAAGGCACTTACTTTACTGTGCATTTTAGCAAAGAAAAAACAACTTCTGCTGCTTTTTATGGGTACTCCCATAAGAAGGAGAGATTATGGAACTGTATTCTGTATGTATATGTATGCAGATATCCTGGCTATGTCTATGCATAGAGACAGACTATAAACAATTTTAGTGTGGCTCCTTAGTTTGAATTTGATACAGCTGTTTCACTACTGAACAGCTCAGTATACAATATGCCAATAACTGTGGCAGTAGTTACAGAATATATATGGACAAGGCTATATGAACTCTATTTACTAAAAAGAAGGTAAGTAATTGCTCTTTGTCCTTTTCAGCAGACAGGCAAAGGACATACAATGACAGAATATAAGCCTGTCCCAGCAGCTGGTAGCATTATGAGAGCCTACTCTCAAATATTGTTTCATCTGTTTAGGTCACCTGGCATCCACATCTGGTATTTTCCTGTTTGCTTTGACTGCAGAATTTTTTTCTTCTAAATTTTAAAAAATAGTATAAAAGGCACACCCTTTTTACTTAGGGATTTATCCAAAACAATAAGAAAATTATACTTCTTGTTATTATTGGCCAGTTGGAGCAGCTCTGGTAGTGACAGACTTCTCATTGGGACATTGTTCACATTATTTATCCTCTATGATTTTATGGTTTAGTGGTTTAGGGGTTACAGTGGTAGTGCTGGGTTTACAACTGAACTTCATGATCTTAAAGGTTTCTTCCAACTTTGATGATTCCCTGATTCTATAGTATATTAAGACGTTGTCAACTACAAGGTGGTTACTTCAAAATCCTTTATGAGCTCACAAGTCACTTCAATACCTCATTTTCCATAGTGTTTATTCTGCTAATTCTTGGCTAATTGCTCCTTTATCTCTGAGTTTTTGCTTATTCCTTCTATTTCACCTTCCCTGAGGCAATACTCCCTTTCAGACAATTTCTACTCTTTGGGCATAACTTGTATTCCACTTTTCCCCATGATTTTGTTTGAGGCAGAGGCCCTTCACATTTTGTCTCTTTCAGAAAGAAGCTGATTCTTTTTATATTGCTCTTACTGAAAGCTGATTTCTTTGCCTACCAATACTATCAGTCTAGTAAATTTGTAACTTCTTTGTAAATTCTTCTATCTTCTGATAAGAATGATGAGATTTAAAAGAACTTTGTTGTAAACAACCCTTTCCAACAAGGCAACTGTTCTTATTCCCTGTGGACACAGTTACTGCCCCTCAGCCCCATCCACAACTTCTTAAATAGCTGGTGCTTAGCAGATCACTGAATAGGTCAAATTAATAGAATAGATGCAAGGTGAATGAGTAACAGAGATCAGCACATAAATAGAATCTTACTCTAAGAAAAAAGCATGTATGATTTGATAATTATTTTAATTGTGTGAAAAAATGTGGATTTTGGTGGGGTACGTCTTGTAAAGAAAGTTATTTCTATTAGTAAAAGTTTGCACGATAAATTGTTTAGGAGGAGATTGTCTTAATTACTAAGATAAACATTTCTCACAGACTTGAGAAGTGTAAATTTGCAGGAATTGGTCTTCACTAGTTAAAGTTGGAGTTTACCCTGACTGACCATTTGTTGAAAAGACAAGCACATGGTATTAGCAGTGTTCAAATCACTAAGAAAAACAGTGTCTAGATACTAGAACTTAACATTCTAGATCAAGAGGAAGAATAACTTCAAAGACATATTTCCTAAAGATTACAGCATTTATGAATGCAGGTCCCTTTAGGAAATTTGCAAAACTTATGCTCTTAGATCCCAAAGAGCACCTTTGAAAATCCCAGCTCTCAGAGGAGACAAAATCCTGTTGCATGCATCTGATGTGATGTGAGCTACGCTTAACCCAAGGGGGGAGGCAAGAAGGAATTCAAGGTGTTCTTTACACAGCAGTCCTTTATCCTATGCTGAGTAAGCACCCTGCTGATGATCAGAGTAACACCAGGATTTATAGCTGATCATGATGGGAGTAGGTGACCTATCAAGATGCTTATATAATATGCATGCCCTTCAAGAATGCTAAAATCTTGATAGTCAGTTTATTAGTTTCAGGCCCAATTATTAGTTTCAGTAATGCCTGTCTGACCTTTCTGCTTTTTAAAGAAAAAACAAGCAACTGTGTTGCTGCCACTGATGCAGTAGATGCAGTAGATACTGATTCGTCTACTCTACAAATGTACTGATAGTCTTGCATTGTTTGCTGTGGCTGGAATTCTGGCTGAATTCCCTCCCATAGCTACCTGATGAGTCTGTCCTCTGAGTATGAGCCTTCAGTCTCACTCACTGGACAATGACTTTGCAGCCTAATTATTGAATGCTGGTCTCTGGTCTTGAGAATATTGTTATTAGTCACTCAAGTAGGAAATCAAAACCAGTTCCAGCCATCAGCCAGGAACTTAGGACACTCTTCCTACTGCAGTGTTACAGGTTGAACCACCGTGCTTCCTCACACATACTGTATTGCTGGCTTCACTTCCCTGTGTAAATGCCTAAGAGCAAGTGTTTCTGTCCTAGGAAAGATGGAGACAGTAACATCCTTATTCAGCTTTATAAGCTAAGAGTCAGGATTGTCTTTTGAGAAAAGGGTTTGGACTCAGGCTGTGGAGGAAGTTGAACACAAGGCTTGACCTTTTTGAGTGAGTGCTCTAGTAAAGTTGTACTGCCAAGAGCCAGCACACCAAGCAACAGCTGGTTTTGGAAAACTAATATAGCTACACACACATTTTAAAACTGAAGAGGGGCACCTAGGATTCCTTTTACTTAACTCCATGTGCCAATGAAACAGATCTCCTTAGGAAATTGATATACCACTCCACTTACATTTGGATCCTTATTAACTTATGTGGGAGCTGGGAAGTTACTTGCATAAGCCACAGCAGGTTTGCTAATGCTCAGACAAGGGTTGAAAAAAACACAACAGCAAAGGCAATGGTCACAAAAGGAAGCAGAGAAAATTCCATTTAAACATAAAAATAAACTATTTTACTGTGAGGATGCTTAAATACCATCCTTGGAGATATTAAAAAACTAATTGGACAAGATCCAGAGCAGCCCTTTCTAGTGGATTCTGTTTTGTGCCAGGGATTTAGACTAGGTGGTCTCCAGAAGTCCCCTCCAACTTCAATTATTCTGTGATACTGTGAACAGTGAGAATTTCAGGCCAAACAGAAAGGCAAACTCTGACCCCAGAGTCAGCTTTTTGTTCTTGAAACTCAAATAAATCCTATTTTTAGTACCCAAATCCTCACTGAGATCAAAGCAAAGAAAACCAGCTGTGAGAATTTCCTTTACACTTGTATGTAATTTCTTTCATGCAGTAACATGGTTAAACTTAAAAAGAAATGTTTGTGGTGTGGGGGTGGATGGGCGTGTGGGTGGATGGGTGTGTGTCTGTTAAAAAAGAACAAAAAGAGGGAGGGAGCTGCCTTGTAAGAAAGAATTAAACCCAAAGGCTGGAAAGCTCAGAGCAGTTGAAGTCAGAAAAGAAACTTTCAAATCTACACTTTGTACAGATTTTAAAGCATGAAATAAGTGGAGATGGAAGAGCTACAGACAAAAAAAATATGTTAAATATCCTTCCTGAAAGTTATTTTCATTTCCTTGGCTACAGTACAATAAAGGACTAGTGAGCCAGTCAGCCAAACTGCTAAAGAAGCAATAACTGGTGTCATGGAGGGAGTAGGCTCAGTTATGATGAAGAAATTTTCCATATTCCATTCACATAGCTTTGAATAGAAGTGAGTTCTAAAGTTTGAATTTTTTTTCTTTCCTTGGGATTTGCTTAAACTATAGAGTACTAAATACATATCTTTGGGTTTTTTTCTCAATTTCACAGTTTATCTAATGCTTCAAGCGTGTTTAATAAACCTTATTGTAGGCAATCAATCACTGTTGGAAGTGAATGCAAAAGAGGACTGGGATTAAATAGATAGCTACACTCTGGAATTCTCTGTTTGCAGCAAAGTCATTGCACTTACAAAATGCATCCATTACAAGACATTAAGGGAGAAAAAATTAATTTTGATCAATAGCTTTGCTTCCACATTTTTTTTATTCTGAATAGTTTTGGGAAATGGGAGAGTTACATTTAGTCTGAGTCAAAAAAGTAATTATTTATTTTATGCATTGTAAAATATAGTTACATAAAATTTTACTGAAATTCCTTGGTCATCCTTTCTCAGTCCTTGGATAGTATATTAATACATGTCAACAAAACTTTCTTCTACATAATGAAAACTGTTCAAAAAATATTATTTTTTAGGGAACTTCAGGTAAAGGAAATGTTCCTCTTCTGGTTTTGGTTCAATTTTATTACTTTATTATCATTATTTCTTATATTCATTCATATCATTCTCCAAACAGTCAGTTTCTTTCTGGTTTTTCACTTTGATTCCATAGACGTGCATTTAATTACAAATATGAGCTGTAGTTCAGAAGGATTGAAGAAAATCAATAGGCATTGGGTGAGATCAATCTTTGTAAGAGTGCCTTCTGATGGAATGGAACAACTTTGATATAGAAGGGAAATTGTAGAGGGGTAGTGAGACATTTCAAGAACTGAAAAATAATCTGAGAACTCTCTTATGCTGATCATCATAAGGAAAGGTTGTCAAATGAGTCAGTTAAAGAATGTAGTAAAGTAAAGTAAATGACTGCCAGGGCATGGAAAGGTCATTCAAGAATTTTAAACATTAAATTCCCCACTTGAAAACTATGGTGTTCATTTCAATCAACCAGGAGAACAGAAGATGACAGACATGTCACCAATTTTTAAAAACTACTCATCTCAGGGGTTACCTGAGGAACAACAATACCCAAGATCTGACTTTCGTGGGTGGCAAAGTAATTGAAATCATTATAAAATAGAACAAGTAGAAATTTGAGTAAATCAGAATATGAAGGAACAATCAATATGGTGTTTGAGGAAGGAATTTGCATAGCAAACGTAGTAATCATGAGGTTGAGCTGGTGATTTTTATGTATTTGGTTTTGTAAAATGTTTGAGAAAGGCACCTCACTAAGAACTTCTGAAGAAATTAACTTCTCATGGAATGGGAGAAAAGATAATTCATGCACAAACAATCCATGGATGGGAGTTCCAAAAAAATTATGATTTTCCACAGGTAGCAAAAAAAATGGGGTTCCACTGGATCTACAGATGTCCAGATCCTGCTGTACAAGCTATTAACAAATGACAACAGAAAGGTGTATACTGAAGCAGGAAAGTTTGCAAAGATAACTAGTTGCATCAAAGCCACAACTGAAGCAGACAGCAAGGAGTTGAATAAAATTTTAACCAATGCTTAGCAGCCAGACAGTAAAACTTCTCATACAATGTATGCTTATCAAATTCAAACACAGGCACTTGAAAGAAAAATACAAATCAGAGAGCTCTTAGCTGTAATTACTCATGGATGGGATTTGGGAGTTATTTGAATAGGCAACACCATACCCTGTGGCAAAAAAAGACAAATTGAACATTGTAATTATTTCTTTATGAAAAGAAGAGAGAACAAACCAGGATCATGATGCTGTTGTATCAACCTTGAATCTCAAATACATGCACTTCTCTTTATTGATCTCCAAGACCAATGTAGAAGCACTAGATAAGATAAAGGTAAGTTAAGCAATAATTATCAGAAATAATACATAATTTCTATTCAAGGGAAACCAAATAGCACATTTCTTAATGAAAAAAAGATTATTAAAGGTGGAGGGAATATAAAACCAGTCATGTAGTTATGGTGATTCATTGTTTCTCAGAAGCACAAAAGCTGTATAGTAATTTGAAACAAACAAAAGGAAACACTTTTTTTTAAACATCACTTAGCTGTACAGAACACTTAAACAGATGGACCTTTGATCTGACCACTGTGGCAGTCTTGTGACTGACACTTTTTCTCTGTGTTCAGTGTCATGTTGAGGCAACATCAGTTGAGCAATATGAGAAGCTCAGTATAAAAATAACATCCTTTTCAAAGTATTCTTTCCATTTGTATCTACCACCCCTCTCTACTCTGACAGGCATTGCCAGTAGCTAAAAATATGCAAGCACATAAATAACACCAGCGCCTATCATGTGGCTGTGATCTGCTTGTACCATACTTGTCCACGTCATCTCTGTTACCAGTTTTACCAATTCATAATTGGCAACTGCTCCTCCCAAGTACTCTGGTAAAAGTATGGCCTTGCCACATGCACTGAAAACTAACATCAGGCTTTTATTACATTAAATGTAGAACTATGAACTCTTCAAAGGTAGAGGAATCAATTAAATGGCCTTCTGAGCATTGCTGTAGGAGCATTGCAGAAGGAGAAAGTCAGCTTTGAAATGAGTGATTCCAAGATAAATTCAAACAAATCCCTTTATACCTTTGTATTAGATTAGTAGGCAGGAGCAAGTTTTGCAATGCAGATGTGTCTGTCAGTGCAAATACGGTATTTACTGCATTCTTTTAAATGCCTGTCTTTGCTTTGGAAGTTACGAATTTATTTTCACAACACAGCTATCTATAGGGTAAATCTATAATTGTGATTATCCCAGAAACCTTGTGTATTTGGGACATGGTAGCATATAGTAAAACACAGAACAGTGGCAGCATACGTAGGAAATCAATTCATTACATTCCTCCAGTTCCACTGACAGCTGAACCATGGTTACACAAAGATACAAAAGATGAAAATGGTTTTCCTCTCCTCAAAGAACTGCTGTTAAGAAAGCTAAGACACCATTAGGTGGTGCCTGGGAATTGATGTAGAAAGAGAAGAACTTCCTACCTTGCGCATTCATTTTTGCAAAAGAACCATGAGCCTGTCTATTCTTATGTGCACGTTTATCTGACAAAATTGTCAACCACAGCCTACAAATTTCTTTAAGCAAAATGCACTGTGCAGAAATAAATCAACAACAAAATCAGACACTAGACTGAAAAAGTGCATAAAAGCAGTCTATTTTTAATATATGCTAAAATATGCCTTTTGCTATTGAGGATGAATAAATTAAACTGCTATTTTCCATGTAACCCTATGACCTCCTAGGGGGTTATTTTCAGTACAGTGTTTCGGAGGGGGAAAAAAATCCCTCAGGATCCCTAAGTTCTTCTGCTATGAAAGATCTGAACTGAGATAGCTGGAGGCAAGAAACAGCACAGTTCCCAATTCTGATACCATTCAGTGTACTACTATTAGAAAAGTGCCATTTAATTGTCATTCCGAAAACATCTCCTCTTTAAATGGCTGAAGTCTTGTTTTGCTAACAAGTCTTTTTCATTTTGTGAAATGCATGGATTTGAGTTTACACTTCTGTAAAATTGTGTAATATGTCCTGTGCTTAAAATGCAATTGATTAGCCAAACTTGTATCTCCTATTAAACACATATTTCTGATTTTCCCCCATACTGTTACTTTTCCTGTGTCCATGCCTTCTTCATAGTTTGTGGCTACCGTGGATTCTGTTTGCAATATTTTCATAGATTTTCTTTCTCCCTTGTCACTCCTCATATCTACAAGGAGGCTATACTGAACTACATGACAAGGCTGTGTGCTGGAATCCCCAAAAAGTCACTTCCTGGGAAAATTGAGAATAATATTTGCAATATGAAGAAGAAAAGCACCACACATGGGATAAACCAGAGGCTGACATATGCCAATTGATAGAGGAAGGCTTTCAAGGCAAGTATAAAACAGGAAATTGAAGGATAGGAAAAAATGTCTGAAAATATATTTGACTTGAGGGGGAGCCAAGTTGTGCAGGACCTTGCAAGCACGAAGACCAGTCCTATAGTATGGTAACATGGTACAGCAGAAATTTCAAACTAGTGATAGCTATGAGCAGGATGAAAGGTGAGAACATAACCGAAGCACAATTCATTTGGGTGTGCTAAAAGGAATTGGGAGGAACATAGAGATATAAAGAGAGCAGCTGTATGAGTAAAGGAGGAAGATGAGCTTGATTGGATCAATGGTTTCCTCGGTGAGAAGGTCAGGGAAGGGACTTAGGGCTGGTCCATGTCATATATAAAAGGTAACAGGAAAGTATAAATCATAATCCCAATGATTTGGGATTACGAGAAGTGAGAAGCACAGAGAAAAGCAGGAAGGGATCAAGGTTTCAGCTTTACTGACTGGAATTAGTCTTGTTTTCCTTTATCTCTAGCTGCCCCAGAATACTCTCATGGCTGCAAAGCACTGTAAGGTCTTTAGGTGATCAAGACCCCAGGGTGGCTGTTTCAGGGGAACTCAACAAATGCCAGCTGAGAATTCTGTTGTCCCCATACAAGCACATTAAATTGAACGGGTATATTATACCACATATCTGAAATTGTAGAGAATGTCTTGACATCAGGGAACCTAAAACACCTATCTACCAGAGAACAGATGTTTACAAGATTTTTTATGTAGATTTCAGAAAATTTAAAGAATTCTCACCATTCTCTTTTAGTCAGTATTAAACACAAATAAACACATAGAACTTGATATATTCTTATAGATTATACATTCATTATTCTTTTCTCAGGTTCTGTCACTAATGAAAGCCATAAACATCACAAATAAATCCTACATGTTAATTAGTTTAGACAATTGTTAGTGAATATTTAACATCCATACTTCTAATAATATAATATAATAATTAATTACTGTATAGTTTCAAGCTGAAGTGATGATTGATGAAATGGTATGCACTTACTCTGTCTTTGGTAGTAATGTCCAAGTGTGGTCTTAGCTGTATTTATTTAGGACTATTCATTCTCCCTGTTTAGCCCCACTGTCCTGCACCAGCCAGTGCACAGCAGAGCTGTGTCTCTGCAGTCACCCCACACTTCAGCACCCTGGGGCGTGAAAGCTGCCAGACCTGCTTTGCACCTCACTGCTGCAGACCCTCCTGGCACACACACCAGTCCCAGCCTCCTTCCTCCTGCACATCCGCTGATAATCCCCACATGCCTCTAATGCCTTTGCCCATCAGTCACAGAAGTCTCTGACTTGACAGCTCTGCTTCGAGGCCTCCCACGCTCTGCAAGAGACCCTCGTGGTACATTAGTATATTGGACTACTCAGTTTGGCTTCAGCACCAATGTTTCCTTGCAGCAGAGCATTTCATCACTTTTTCAATGAGCTATGAAAAAAGAACAATCATTCTTGTTTTGACCATCCCACCGACTTGCTGGACTTCTTGCTCCTCAGTTCTCATATTGGAGGGGACATTAAACAACTGACCCTTGCTGACTTTCTTCATGCTTTTCAAGATGTTACAGATGTTTGCCAAATCCTGTATCGGGTGTGAGCCCAAGTCCTATCTCTGGTGTCAACCAGAAGAGAGGTAACATAAATGGAAAAAGAGGAGGCTAGGCTGAGAATGTAGAATCAGAAGAATTTCTAGGTTGTTACTGAGGCAAACCCATTCCACAACAATTTAGGTGTTTTTTCTAGGTAACAATAATAGCAAAACCTTCAGTTTTGCATTTGGTCTATTTAGCTTTGCTTTTAGATAGAGAAGGGGTGAAAAGTGAGGAAAGTGCACATTTCTCTCCCTAAATGCTTGGCCTCTGTTACTGCAGAGCTCATCCACAGAGTCAGAGTCAGATTCTCACCTCTTCTTTGTTGGTTTCAAATGCAAAATGGAAGACACTGGAACCAGCTAAGATAATTAGTAATCTCTCCAGTAGTTGCATGTGCTCCCAATCTGTTTATATTACTTAGTTGTAACTTTCACCACAATCATTCCAGTACTGTGCAAGTCTTGAATTATTTGCATCTCTAAGACCATTGTCGCAAACACTGAAATGACTCATATATTATAAAATTGGAAAAAAAGCAAACTTATATTTAAATTGTTGTCGTTATAATGGCTGATTCTAAATTTACTTTCTTCAAAAAAAAATTCATGCCTCCTTTTTTTTGTCCAGGACATTTTTTCAAGTTTCTGACATATTTTTACATTTATTACACTTTATTACAGACACATTGTCACTTTCACTAGCTTTTGTCCAGGAACCTGATCCTAAATGTACACAGATCTAGTTCAGTCACCCCAGATGACTGCTCCAATTGAAGTACCAACCTGCTGAGACTCTGTGTGTGTAAGGATGAGTGTCCACCTACCTGTGTCCATGTGCTGCTGTCTTGTTCTGGCTCTGTCAATGTCCCTTCTCCATCCCTTTTGGCCTTTCTCCCTTTTTACTCTAAATCCATATATGTAGTTCTTATTTACAAAAACACCTTCAAGAGTTTCCACACTCACCTCAGCATGTGCCTAAGGTAATGAGGAATTTATTTAACGAGTGTATTGCAGCAGATAGTAATTTTTTAGGTGATTTGGGTGAGATAGAATAGAAAAATTGAAGTAGTTTTTACCCTGATGGGTTTCTGATGGACTTTCAAAGCTTCCTGGAAACAAAGTTATGATGTGGATCTCATAACTCCTGCCTCTCTGTCCATCACTTTCTCAAAAGAAATGTAAAATGCATGGGAATGGGAATGTAAGAGAAGCCTGTTATAGTCTGAGTTATGGATGAAGTATTGGAAACCTTATTAAAAAAAAAAAAAAGGGAACAAAAGTTAGGAATAGGAAGTCTGCCCATAAAAAAAAAAGGGGAAGAAAGGACACAGTAACTCCTGCTAAAACTTTACAAACACAGTCAACAGGCAAAATAATATATGTAAAAGTAGAAATATGTACTACTTTGTGACAGCCAGCACAATTCAGAAGTCTTGGAGTTACCCTCACAGAAGGAGGAGAATTTTCACTGCTGGATGAATAAATAACCCAGGCATGTTCTCTGCATCAGCAGTGCTTTGAAATTCTTCAGTCTGATGATAATGAGGTCTACATATTTAGATAAAGCATAGCATTTCCAGAGAGGCATACAGGAATTCAAAACAAATACAGACTTTGCATGACTGTGGAGTTGCAGATGACTCTTAAAAGGAAGCTCCACTTGGAAGACAAGGGTTTTTCAGTACTTTGAAAATTAAGACAATAATAAGGGTTGAAAGAAAAGAGATGACATTTCTCTTGAGGGGATTCATATGCACATTATGTAGGAGGAAGAGTCTTAACTGCTGACCTTCACAGATTCATGGTTGTGGTTCAGGTACAAGAACAGGGCTACTGCTTCTCAGGGGTGTGTGGCAGGATGTGAAAGTTGACTGGCAGCATCTGAGACATGATTCAGAGGGTATGGCTGCAAAAATGCATGCTGAGGAGTCTTAGATTTTGGAGTGCCACAAATGGATCTGCAAAAAAAAAAAAAATAAAGCTCTTCAGAGCAGTCCTTTCTGACCTATTTCAATTTCTTAAAATTTGTTAACCATGAGGACACCAGAATTATAGAATGTAGCAATAAAGCTACTTTTATTCCTGATGTTACATTCTTCCATATTGTGCTAGTTTACAATATGCCCAAAAGGCATATAATAGGATCTTACAGACACAGAGCAGTATCAGAAGTTTGTCTTGGTTGCTTGTTTACCATGCAGCCTTGCTTCTTTCAGAGCTGCCTTACTATTTATTCCCATAAATGTGATCCTGTATTTGGCTATATCTGAAGGGTCCCATCTTAGGAGGTGCAGGTCAGAGCACAACCAGGCCACAACCTGACTGCCTGAGCTGCTCATCCATCACGTCATGAACAAACACTGCTTACAGCTCAAAATTTTAAGTGTCATTGCTTGACTTAAAAATGCAGTGATTACTGGGAAGCACTGATGAGCTGACAGATATTTGTAAAGCTGGAATAAGCCAGAAGCAGCTGCCAGTAACCTTCCCTGCTGTCCCAGGCTAAGCCATTCTTTCTATATCAGCACCTTCAGTAAGTAAACCTGTTTCTGACCCTTAAGTCCTTATCCATTTCTTGCCATTCCTCCAGGCTCTCTGTGTCATACACAGCTTTTATGCACAGAGATTTTACATTGACTTTCTAAACATTACATGAAATCCTAAGTAGCACCAGTCCTACTCTTGATTTCTCACAATCATCTAGGCTCATCACAGATCAATAAGTCCTTTTGAGCTATGCCAATCACCTCAAATCTGACCCATGCAATGTGAGCTTTCTTCACAGAATACAATTTTAACTTTCCAGAACTATCCATGTATATTGTATCTGCACCATTACCCTTACAAGCAACTTTGTAATTTAACAATAAATTTAACATCTTTCTTCCTAAAGCCACATCAGCTGTCATTGCTGTAAGCCCATCTTGTAATTCTTTATTGCATTCTGTGCAAGCATTTATTATCTGTGACTGATGTCAGATAAATCAGTCTACTATTATCTGGGTTCTCACTTGTCCAGTTTGAATACTTATAGTCAGTCTTCATGTCTTGCAGAATATCTGCAATAATTTAAGCTTTATTAAAAGTTAATAAGGTTTCATGTTTCGTGAGATCATACATGCAAGCCTCTTTAGGACTCTCAAATTCAAGTTTTTTAGGACCTGCATACTTGAATATTTTTCTCTCTAAGAAAAGTTGTTACAATCCTTCTAAATAATGACCAGGAAAGTACTTAGTCATCATCATATGATACAAACACATCACACATTCTTTCAAGTATAAAGCAAATTTATTCATTAAACAATTCTTTTCTTTTTTTTATCAATATCAACATTTTAAAAAATCTTTATATAGTAGGCCTATAATAGTGTTAAGATGAGGAAGCATGAGCTATTCTAAAAACTATCAACCACACAAATTTCTTGAAATCCTTATCAATTTTTTCTGTGCTTCCTAACTTGTAATGATTGCTAGGTTTGCTTTTTGTCTACTGTATGTATTTATTTCAAACTGCTGTGTTTGCTTCCCCACTAAACCAAAACCATATTTTTTCTGAATCATCCCTCTCTTGATCACAAGACATCATCTTTACACCCTCCCCCTATTATGATAATTACTGTATTTAATTTTTTTCTTTTCACTCAGTCATTCATTGTCCACAGCTTTTTGGGGCACAAGTCAGAATACATGCCTTGGGAACAAGAAGACATAGAGAGTGTCTGTGTGTGTAGTATGGATTGTAACCTTGTTTGCACATACTGAGTATAGCCATATCTATATACTCAGGCAAGCACAGACTTTCCTTCTAGCAATAATCTTCGCCATAATAAAGTCTGAAGCTGTTAGTTTCCCTAACAAGTTTTTTTTTGTTCAGAAAATAGTTAGCTAGGAGGTTTAGAAGCTCTAATAATGCCTTAGTACATGGGACCAAATTTGTATGTGCGACCTGAAGTTCTTCACAATAACAATGCAATTTTCTTTCCCAAAATCATTATTAGACACTGAAACAAAAAGTTATCTTGTTCTTTAGTCTTGACTGCTGTGCAAAAAGTAGCTCTTGAATTACATACAAAAAACCCAAATCAAACAAACAAACCAACCAAAAAAAAACCAGCAAAAAACACCTGCAGTAAGCAGTGCGGTCTCTACTTAATCTGATGGCCACAAGAGGGTACAATTTGTAAATGGTACACGAACATAACAGTCCTACAAAGTTTTCTCTAAGTGACATAAATCTTTTCTGAATAAAAATCCATCTCCAGCCTGAGGGAAATTTTGGCACAGCACCTGCCCAGCATCATTGCCTCGAGAGCTGCCCAGGCCACCAAGTGAAGGCAATGAGCATCTTTCTGTGCACGAGCATCTTTCTGTGCACAAGCTGTGTGGTGCTTCCCTTCAGCCAGGCCCACAATCCACAGTTCTCAGACAAAGGAATCAATCTCTCCAAACCTGTCGCTGCTTTAGCCAAGAGCACCACGCTGAGAACAGAAACACAACGCACTTTCAGCTATGTCATAGGCACCCAAACATCACCCCCCAAGGCTCTTGTGTTTTTAACCAGCCCTTGGGCATCAGAGAAAAGGCCAAATGGCTTTATCTGGGCACATCAGGAATCACAGAATATTCTGGTTTGGAAGGGACCCATCAGGATCATGGAATCCCACTCCTGGCCCTGCACAGGACACCCCAAGGGTCACAGAATGTGACTGAGAGCGTTGCGCAAACACCTCCTGAGCTCTGTCAGGCTGGGGCTGTACCTGGGAGCTTGTTCAGGAAACTGCGCATCAGTCTGCAACCAAACACTGTCTTTCTCACAGGGCTACAAAACAAAATAGAAGATGGACAAAGGAAAACAGGGCTCGACTAGGTTTCCTTGTGATACGTTTAATTCTGGCAAAAGCTGCAAATTAGTGGTTTTGGCTCAAACCACCCTCAATACAACTTACTTTGAGTATCAGGACTTGTTCAAAAGCATAAAATAACAGAGTACATATTGCGGTGAGCTCCCATGAACACTGCATATCTAGAATGTACTGTGAAATGGACTCTGTTCTGCAGTGGTACTGGTGGGTCCCAGTGTTTTCACATATTTTAGGGAAATCTGCCAAACACGTGCTCAGATGTTGGCAGCAGCGGCAGAAGCAGAGCCTCGACAGCTTCTGTTTGTTATTGGAATTCTTTGATCCCATCTATGAGTGCGGAGATCCAACGAATATTCAACTAAAAGCTGTTTAACTTTGGGATCACTCGTCAAGGTGTGACAGGAGGAAAAAAAAAAAAAAAAAAAAAGGAAAATAAACCCACAAAAATAAACCCACAAAGCCGGGACCCGCCGGCGCCTGGCCCAGGCCCGCGAGAGCGGCGCGGCCACGACCGCACGCGCGTTCCTCACGCGGGGCCGCTGGCCCTTTAAATGCCGGCGGGCGGCCCGTGCCGCCCCTGGCTGGGAGACCCCGCACCGCCAGTGAGAGGTGAAACCAAGATGGCGGCCGCGCAGTGACTGAGGCGGAGCCGGGGCCGGAGGGAGCCGGGCCGCACCAGCCGCTGCCGATCGCCCCCTCCCTCCGCCGGGCACAGCGTTTCTCTGCCAGCCGGGTCGCCGAACGCCTGGAAGCGCAGCCACGTCGGGAGGCGCGCTGGGGAGCCGGGACTGAGCCGCCGCAGCACCAGGAGGAGGAGGAGGAGGAGGAAGAAGAACATGGCGGCGGAGTCAGGCTGGGAGTGAAGCCTCCGCCTGCGACCGGAGTCCATGGGGAAGACGGGACGCTGAGCTCGGCTGGCCATTCACCCGTCCCGGGGACGGGCAGTGTCCGCGGGCCCCGGGCAGCCGGGCGGGAAGGAGGGCGGCTCCTGGGAGCCCCGCGCTGACGGACGGCGAGCGAGGGGCTTCGGGCCTGGGCAGCTGCTGCACAATAGAGCCGGGCTTCAGGCCGGGGCGAGCAGCCCCTCTCCCGCCTGCCTCCCTTCCTCTGGCTCCCTCCGGCCTTACCGGCCTCCCCGCTGTTTTCCCCGGCAGGGCTCCTGCTTCCAGGAACGCCTGCTCCTGTCACGCTGGGCCGGCTGCAGCCCGCCGCTGCTTCCTCTGCCGTGAATCCCCTTCTCCTCCGGGATCCCTTCTTCACCGCCTCTCCTGCCTGCCCTTCGCCCTGCAAAGAGCCTCTCTCCTCTCTGCGGCTCTCCCTGCCTAGGCTTACTCGCCTTTTGTATAGCGTCTGACTGTACCTGAAGGAGCAGCTCCCTTTTTTCACATCTTCACCTCTCGTTTCCCCCTCTTCCCCAATCATCCTCTGTTACCCTCGATAATGAGGATGCCGTTGGGGCACTGAAGAGGAGTAAGAAGAGCTTTCTTGGCGTGCCCGTGTGGGGCTGCTCCCCTCTTTCCCGCTCCCCTCCCCTGAGGGGGGCCTGGTCCGCGACCAGCCTTCTGCTCCCCCAGCGATTGCGAGCCAGAGTGGTGGCTGCGGTGTGGCAGGCGGCAGGATGACGGACACCCGGCGGAGGGTGAAGGTGTACACGCTAAATGAGGACCGCCAGTGGGATGATCGAGGCACAGGGCATGTGTCCTCTTGCTACGTGGAGAGGCTCAAGGGCATGTCCCTGCTAGTCAGGGCAGAGAGTGATGGTAAGTGTGTACGGCTGAAGGTACAGTCTTTCCTCGTCCTGCCCAGAAAAGGAACTGCGTGTAGCTTTGTGTCTGTTGCCTTAATGTTTTCCTGCATAATTCAAATCGTGTTCCTAAAAGCAAGTAAGCACTAACCCGGGTTCATTCGTGCTAGGCCGAGTGAAAGAAGCAGGAGATTGCCATCAAGTGCAAGCATCGTAGGCACTTACTGAATACACAGCGTTGCATGCAAAATGCGTTTGAGTCTCGTTGTAAATCTTGTATGGGTTTGGATGTCTACTGATCTTGTTTCAAAACCGATCACTGGATGTTTCTGGAAGCGATCCACTCATGAAAGTTGTTCAAAACTTAGATTTTGGTTTTTAGTATTTGTTTTTAGAAGATCGTTGGATGGCTAACACCTTTCTGTTTCCACCTGCCCTTTTCTTTGGTAGCTTTTTGGATTATGTAAGACATTCTAACAGCTATCAACGGTTTTCAAAGTACAGTTATGGTAGTAAAGGCAATACAATGGACAGAACAGCATTTTCAGAGATGGTTGTTTTTGGTTTTTTTTCTAGTGGGATGAAGTTCTCAGTCCTTCAGCAGTTCTAGGTCTCCCTGAAAATGATGCATTTTTCATTATCAACTTCTTTCATGTTTTCTGGCAACATATGTCAGTAGTGTACATGTTAAGTAGTAATATCTAGCCCTGTAGCTACATGTTTGGCCTAGTCTTGACTATTGGTTAAGTGAGTTCATGACTCTCTGTGATCAGAGATTTTCAAATGTGTACTTCATAGTATCAAGCTTGTACCATTTTCCTTTTAAAGAATGTCAGTTCATAACTTACTACTTCATTAGATGTATAGCTACTGTATTTAGTGACTTGTCGATCTGGTTGTAGCATATGACTGTCAACAGACCTTGTAATTTTATTTATTAAGCTTTTTTATTGTAGGAAGTAGGATGAGGAGCAATTTGAGAATCCTTTTTGAGAAAGTTCTGATAAACTGTACAATATGTAATCTCTACAGCAAAGATCATAAACTGATATGGAAGAATCAGTCATCTTAGCAGGATTTTGATAATTGAGCTCCTGATAAGCCCCCAGAGAGATCTTGTAGTTTCTTGATTATACTTTAAAAGGTTAAACTGACACCTGGTTTTTATTTATTTTACAGTGAGGAGGATATATCAAGACCTTGAGCAGCTTCATAGTGCGAGAGAAAACATTCAAAATGGAAACAGATTTAAAATTTCAACAGTAGGAGGGAATTTTAAAAATTATCCCTAAATTTTTAGGCTAATTTTTACAGTATGTTTTGTCATAGATACTGTCCTGGCTGCCTACATGGCTGTTGGAGTCATGTTTAAAAACTGTTTTGTCTCCTATACATTAAAAAATGATACATTTAAACATGCAACTTTCTGTTTCATGTTTAAAATCTGGGGTTTTTTTAAAGTATTTGAACTAAAATCCATTTATTAACTTTCAGTGGGATATGTGTGCTTCAGACTGATTAGAACCTGAGTTGGACTGTTGTTGCCACCTCACTTATAAATGAACATCTGTAAGAAGGAAGAAACATTGGTATAAAAACTAAAATTAAGTCATTGCTTTATCTTGCATAGCTACACTAATCTAATCAGAACTGTCTCAAATTTATTAATTGCACCTAATACACAGATGTTTATTTGATAGTATCTACACTTTAGACCTCTCTCAAACTGCATACTTTGTACTTCAAAGTATTGAATAATGCACAGAGTTAAAGTTCTTAATTTAGTAGGTAGTATCAGTCCTGGGTAAATGTGCACTCTATTAATAGGCTAGTTTTTCTAACTTGCTTATGTAAACACCTCATAAAATTTGATTTATATTTTGTGTGCTCCCACTGCCTATTCTTTGTGGGCTAATTTTGAAGGCAAATAGTCATTTTTACATGTGAGCAAATGATTTGGAAAAAGGTGTTTTATATACTGTGCAGTTTGTGTTTCCTTGCATGCTTTTTTAACTAAATGAAATAGTTGGCTGATTTTTAACTTTTACCCAGTTAACAAAGACATACAAGTAGTAGGAACCTACTTGTACACCATTTGCTTCCATGTTTCCATTGCATTCTTGTATTGTCCGTCTTTGCCAGCTCCTCCTCTTTCCACAATGAAACTTCTTCCTTCCTGCATTTCTTAACCAGCTTTTCCTAGCCTTTGAGCTGAGATTCATCTTGTGCACACTGGCATGTTCTTACTGACTTGCTCCAGGAAGCTGACAGAAAGCCTGGGGGATATGCCTGAAGGTGAAGGCTCCATTTCCTGAGTAGGGGAGGTCATGGGGATGTGAGCAGTAGCTCCTTATGTGTGTGGGAAATTCCCATTTCTGTTAAAGGGCCAGTTTGGCTATGCACAAATCAACAGCAGAATTACCAGTGGTTTCTTTGGCTGACCATGTGGGCTAGCACATGGTTCAGTCTTTGGATTTTGCAGCTGTGACTTAGTGTAGTAGGCTGCTTTGCAAGTGGTTGAGATTTTATAGCACAGTCAGGGTGTTCACATAAGGGAAGTGCAATCAGTATGCCACATCCAATGTAAGCTGTCATTTGGAATTGGAGGAATAAGAACTGAGTAAAAGGGGTTTTTATTTGTAGAAGGGTTTTTTAACTTGTGCTGGTGTTTACCACCATCATAAAAGAAAATAATTTAGAGTAGATGAGTGAGTTGTGTTGCTAGCTGCATATCTAATGTTGCCAGGCACTAAACTGTCATTCAGACAGTTTGGAATAATCAGAACAGAAATACCATAAACTCCTTTCATATCAGGTATATTATGCGTTGAAGCATGAAATTGTAATTTTTTTACACTTTAATAGCTGTTCACTTTTTATTTAAAACCCTGAAAAGTTTCTCTGTGTGATTCCTAGCTGTAATGTATTCTGCCTGAATTGCAGCTGAGCAAGAGTGAAATATTTTCTTACAAATTATCACCTACCATGTGAGTTTCTGTGTGCAGTCAGAACCCTTTGATTTCTTACCAATTTCTGACATGGTATTTTAAGCTGCTGTGGCCTGCCTTAGTCTTAAAATGTTTTTGGAGTTTACTGTGTGGTTTCAGATCACCTTCTTTTTGTTCTGAGCCCAGGTGACTGAAGTGACCTCTAAAGTGAACACTTCTGTTCAAGTAATTTGTGTTAATTTGAAAGCTTAAACCTTTAATTAAAACTTACTGGTCCTGTATCTAAAATTTTGACAAGTGTAAATTAACCCTTTCATTTCAGTCTGTATTTGTGAGCTCTCTTTTAGGAACTCTGATAATTTTCATTCAGTTGAAGTTTGCTGTTTCTGAAGTCTGTATGGGCACAGGGAAAGCCATAGGGCAAGCATCTATCCTTGCTGTTTCTGTAGTGAAGGTATCAGTAAACCTGTACAGCTAGCAGGCTTAGAGAAAACTTGGCCTTAAGTTTTTTACTTTGTTCAAATTCAAGGGTCTGAATTTAATGGTTTGTTTTAGGCAAGCAGTATAGTATTTATCTTGGATAAAAATTTTAAAAAAGCATGGGAGGAGATGACTTGGGGCTTTTTTGTTCCTTTTCTCCTAGTTTTCCACTTTCCTTAATATTTGGATTTGACCCTCCAGAAGTGTCTTAGACTCAGGAGTATTCTCTTGGAATTGTAGAACACTTTCTTGGGACTCAGTTGGAGCTGTTTCTTGAGTTTCTGAGGATCAGTTTCGGTGATTCAGTTGCACCAGGACTGATTGCAGAACTTAAATCTCTCTGTACATATTGCAAGAAACAGCTCTTGAGTTGAAACTTTCATTTAAATGTAAACATGTTTATACTGGTGGGTGGTAATGAGCAGCACCTTAGTTTTTCTGCTTTTGAGGAAGGTTCCATGTAACAGTTCGGTGTGAGAGCAAGTGTTCTAGATTAACTGTTACTTCCACATGCATATTTGTAAATAAAACTGCAAATTTGCTGTTTAAGACTGTTGAATTGGGATATTTGATGTCTCTAAATGTAAATGAAAAGAGCATTGAATACCTATCTGTATGTAATCTCTTGTGGGCAAGTCTTTCTCTATACACACATTCATTCTGCAGCACAGAATAGTGATTTCTACTAACAGAACCCCCAGCTGTGCTGTACTGCATTACAGTGGCAGGTAACAGAATTTCTTTTTTATAGATGGTTTCAGATATTATTTTTTGACTTCAGTGTTTTGCAGTTACCTTTACAAATTCATTCAAGGCTGTAATTTAAAAAATAACAAGATCTGCATAATTTTGGGGCATTAACTAAAAACATAGCTTGCATTAAGGTGAATTATCAGATCTTTCCTAACTTTGAATAGAGTCATTGGGTCAATGAAGATGACATTTTGTTGGTGTATTTTTATGAAGATAAATTAGACTGGATAATCTTAACATCTTCTAGGATGATGCCAATGGGAAAGTACCTACATGGAAAGTAATGCTTATGAAAAAAGCATCTCAAACAAATGATAATGACTTTGAGTGGAAGGTTATTTGTGATGTGTTCTATTTCTGTAACCTTTTTCTAAAGAATATATCTGTGTTTCAGATGTCTGCTACTGCTGCCTGGTTTCCACATGCAAGTAAAAAAGAAGGAAGGGGGCTGATACTGTGAAATTTAGTGTATTAAATAAATTCACTGAACTGACCAGTAGATTAGTCACTGATCTTTCACTTGTTGAACCCTTTTTGGGGAACTTATTGCACAAATGGAGCATTGTATTCTCCAGAAGAATGAATTTGGGGCAGTTATTAGTTGTAGAGCACAATTTACCTTTCACTGTGTTTTCCATCTCCAGATCAATATTTTTCTAGTTATTGTCCAAAATGGTGAGGAATGAGTTGAATCGTGTGGTAGTGAGAAGCAATTCAAGCCTTAAAAAGCTTGATTTGTCTTTCCTGCAAGCATCAGGTTTAGTGGAGAAGAAGAAATGCTCTTTTTTGATAAGTCTGGTAAAGAAGTCATTCTCTATTGTCTGCTTCTAGCTTGGCAGATAAAGTATCTGCATTCAAATGTTTTCAATTTTTTAAAATAGTATTTTGTCAAACATGGCATTCAGGTTATGTATGGTATTTTTCTGATATTGGGATTTACATGTCTATAGGTCTGTGTTCAGCCATTAAAATATACGATGTTGAAATTACTGATTACTTTGGATTCTTAGATTCTAGTTCATACTTTCTGATACTAAATATTTCTAGACAGCAAAGACTTTCTAGAAGTTTTTCAGCCAATGTAATAGCACAAATAATTTTCTAATACTTCATGTAGTAGAAGTTGGGACTTTGAAATCACGACTGAGTCTGTGTATCTGATGGTTTTAGATGTTCATTAGGCAAACTCTAAATTCAAAGCCGAGACTACGGCCAAAGTATGAGCAATGTATTGGATTTGTCTTTAAACCTCATCTTAGATGTTTTCCTTCTCTGTCCTGCTCTATGGTTTGTGATTATTCTTTTCTTTAGTTATGCAGTTACACTTAAGCTGCTTTGGTAACAGAGCTGGTGCATGTTAGAAAACTGGAAACTCAGAAAAACCTGGATAGTGTATTTAGGTTTGAGGCAAGAGAGTTTTTTCTGTGTGTCTTGTTTTTCCTAGAGGGATATTTTTTTCAGTTTTGTTGTTGAATTACATTGAGTTTGTAAACAACTTTTACTCCAAGAGCAGTTGAGATGGGGTGGTAGCTTTTCAAGCCAACTTCATTAGTGGAGGCTGCCTCTTGTAGAACAATAGACTTAGAATTTGGGAACAAACAGCCTTCACAGGTACATTAATTTGAAAAAAATACTTACTTGTATCTGATGACCTCATGCATAGTAAGCTAGTGGATATAAAAATCATTGGTAAAGCTTCTAAATTCATCAAGTAATAACCTTTCTTATCAGACAACAGAATGGAGAAATGCCACTTTAAAGGGCCACTTGCAGCCTCATGTTTTGATTATATGATTGACAGTGCAGGTTAATTTATCACTATTTCTTTGTGTAAGCTGAATGAAGCTCTGCAGATATGTAAATTTAAGTCATGCACTGGCATTAGTGCTGCTGAGTAGCAAGGTGGAGGAGGGAAGTGATGGTCCAAGAATAAAATCAGTTTAAAAAGTTGTTTTTGCATAGATCAATGCTTCAGATTGTTTAAATGTGACACAAGAATGCTAACATGCAAAAGGAAGGTAAAGAAGACACAGGCATGAGAATGGAATTGCTATTCTGTGTCTTATAAAACCTGCTTTGAAACCATTGTTCCTGAGTTTTTTGTGCAAAGTTTTCTGGTATTACCAGTCACAATGGTTACTGCTCTAAGCATTAGTTTCTAGATATGCTTCCTAGGAAAATAAATGTTTTAGCTAACCTTTAAGAACAAATACCATATGATTAGAATTTTCACACAAAACAACCATAGGTAATCTCTGGAATGCAGTTGTGATGCTTTTGGTTTGCTGACTTGCAGGGTTTATCATGTCTGAAAAGTTTTCTGTGGAAAAGCCATTACTCAGAATAAGAAAGGTTCAAACTTCAGTCCTCAGTGTATTATTGTGTACTGTGTGAACAGTATATCTGAGGGACAAATGAAATGTAAAGCTCAAGGGTAGGGGTTAAGAGAGTTATTGTTGCTCAAGGAAAGAGTGATCAGAAAATTCATGTGGAGATTTAAAATTTTAGCATGCATATAAATAAGTGGAACTTTTTTTTTCTAGGCTCTCTTCTTTTGGAGTCCAAAATTAATCCGAACACTGCGTACCAGAAGCAACAGGTAAACATACTTTTCTTTTCCTCATGTTTAAAGGCAGAGTCTTTAACAGTATACAACCAACAGTATAGCAGTATAGTAATTTTTTGCCTCTGTTGCAAATTATATCTTATGTTCTTGTGCCAAAAATAGGCGAAGTATTGTACACCAATTTTGCGTGTTACATGATCATGTGTTATTTCTCTGCTTTTTTGGTGAAGTTAGACAGATAAATTGGGCTCTGTTTTGCACCAGAAATTGCTTTGGAATACAGTCAAAACATAGTTGGGAAAATCACAATGTAGCTGAGGTTCCCGAGGGTTATATTATCTGAAACTTAGTATCATCTGGCATTTTTCTTCTTTATATTTCAGATGTTATAACTTTAAATGCTTTTTTATTCAAGGAAAGACTAGAAGCTTTAAAGCTATTTACTTGTTAACCTGTTTGTCTTTTACTTGGAAGGTGGATATGGGTTACTACTGCTCCAAAGCATTCTGTATGCATAAAACTTATTAGCTTTAGTTTGCACATTGCTTCAGTTATTTAAGCTGTACATTGTGAGCCCCTAAAGAATGCTCCTGAGATGGGTGACAAGTGAGCTGTGTAGGTTTTGTACTTCATTTGCTGTGCTTGTTTCATGGATGCTGGGAATTGCTCTTACAGGTTTAAAAATGCTGCACCAGATTGTATTTTGTTGCCTGTTTGGTCAGTTCAGACATGTTAAAATCTTGTCAGGTGCAGTTAATGTATTAAAACACTCTTCAGTCTTTCAGCTTTAATAGTTTATTACAGGCATGGACATACTGTTGTTTTGTTCACAGGCAGTCCCAGTAGTTGTGTCACTCCAGCTGTTTGTAGGATTGTATTTGGAACTGAATGGGGGTAGCCAGTATGGGCCAAAAAAGCCCTTGAAAAATTTGACCTGTATTGTTTCTTGATATATTAATAATGCACTATATAAGCAGCTCATACTGAACAACTGATGGGGACAATGCGGGTCTGGAGAATCAATTCCAGGGAGTGAGGACAAGACCAGCAGAAATGCTAAGCAGGCTAAGTTTTAGCTGTAATCCTGACTAGCTTGAGGTCATGGTTTTATGATACTGTAACTTGAGCTTTAAAACTCCTGAAGTTACACTGAATATTTCACAGCTCTATAGCATAAAGTGTTGATCTGGTATAAACTTGCTTTGCTGGCTTATATCAGTTAAAAACTCACTGAGGGTGAGTTTTGTATCAGTAGGCTTTATACCACATCAGACAAGAAACCTACTTCAAGTAGGCATAAAATTGCAAGATTGGTGCCAACCACCACATATGCCAGTCACTGTAACAGCACTTCCTACTCAGAGTCAGACATACATTATAATCTAGTGCTGCATAAATCATACTGGCCATTGTGAAATCATGGTTAGAGAAATAAAAATAATTAACATGAGTCTGTGCCATTAGAACAGCACTGTACATTCTCTATGCTGGAGAAGGAAAAGTGCTGTTTTTAAAGCTTTCAAATGCTGCATAGACAGATATTTATATTTGCAGGTGGATTGTTCATATTGTTTAGCCAAACCAATTTCTGATACAGATTGAATATAAGCCTCCACTCTGAGCCTTATAAATACCAAATGTTTCTTGATGTGTATATTAAATATGCTCTGTAGCATGTTTTCTTTCATGTGAGGCCTACTTATCCTTTCCCATAGTAAAAGGCAAGTTCAAAGTTTAAACCTGATTCTATATAACCTAAGCTTGGAGCTTAGCAGATGAAAGAAAGAGAAGGTTTGTTTGCCAGCTCTGCTCCTAGAATTCTGAATGGCTTAAAATTACTAAACCATAAGAAAATCAACTTGGTACTTTAAATCCTTTTTCAAAAACTGGGAACTCTCTATGCTGGCTGAACTTTCAAACCACCTTACACAAGATTCATTTGTGGAACTGAGATAGAGTGAATGAGATCTTTTTTTGACTGCAGAAGGCCGCTTAGATCACCTCACTACTAGTGGAATTGCAGCCCAAGATAGATGACTTGCTTTTGAGCTTGCCTGCTGTTGTTAGTTGCACTTGGAAAATTTCAAGAAAAATCTCCCAGAAATCTGAGACTTAAAAGTTCAAAGTAGCTGTGTAGTGTTACGATATCACCAGGCTTTTATCTCAGAATTTTGTTGTGAGGGTGGATCTCCATGCTATTTTAAATAGTACATAGCAACACATCCATTTCTCCTGTGACACAGCATGCAGCCTGTAGGCTCTTTGAATATCCGATGGAATAAATGGATGAGTTCTGACTTTTGTCTAGGTTGACATGAGGCTTGTAAGAAGATGCAGTCTTTATTGGACCAACTGAAACAATCTGTGGTTGGAAACAAGGAGAGATGTATACTAAGCTCTTGGGGAACCTTCATGTGCCAGTTGGATCCTTCAACAAAAGAAGCCTATAAGATGCCTTTGTGACAAATAGTGAAGTCCTTCCACTGGTGAAAGAGCCTTCTGCCTATCTTGATCTGTTAGTGCAAGTGTGAAGTAGATGGTCTCATTAATTGTTGATATCACAAATTATGCAATCTCATGGTTTACATATGTGTGTTTTCATACCGGCACAGCTTAGATAATTACTTATCAAAATACTAGTGTGAAGATCTGAGGACAAGTTTGCCTTTTTGCCTCTGGTCCCTTGGAAACTAAAGCCAACAAAACCAACCAAACCACCAAAAAAAAAAAAAAAAAAAAAAAAAAACCACCTTCCAAAAACTATACCTGTGAAGCTGAGCTTGTAGGATGATCTTGTCCCAGTTGTCTTCTTTATATTTCTTGGTGTTTAGTGTTCAAAGCAGTGATGGCCTTTTGTGGTGGTAAATACGACTTTCTGCCTTTGGGGAGAAAGATTACTTGGGAGATCTTGAGTCCTGCTCAGGGACTCATTTTTCATACATCAACCTGAGGTATTTCAGTTTGGTCTAGTTTCCAGACTTACCTGCCAGGTTTGAAATAATTCATTAAAGTATGAAATTCATAGACAGTCTTTTGACTGTCTTTTCAGTAGTCAAATAAATTAGTCGGTGACAATGAAGAGCTGTTTTCTGCCATGTTCAAAAAGAAAGGTAGGTCTGTGTATCTGATTTTGCAGAGTAGAATTGCTACCAGTGGAAGTTCATTGATGCTCTGAACCATGCACTTCCTGGCAAACTCATCACTATTTATACTAGAACTAGAAGAAAGGAAGCCGTATGAGGAAAAAAAGCTAGAAAGAAAACAACTTGAGAAATGTTCTCAAGTCATGTGGCTCAAGAAAAGGACTTAATATTTCTTAAGTTAAAGTACTATTTGTAGGCAGAAACTTCTTCAGTAAAAGCAAAATTTGCACAGTACAGTCACATGAGCACCTGATTTGTATTCTTGTTGTCGCTCTGTGCTAAGTTTTATTGGTGTTTTTATTTTAAAATGTTACAAAGCAGTCCTATAACTTTGCCATGGAATATTACTGGATTTAATTACTGGGTAAGTAGTAGCATTCTCCTTAAAAGCAAAATTTTTTAGTAAGTGAAATTTAATTATACAAAGCATTGCTGTGTCACACATGGAATACTTAGTTTTTCTCTTCTGTTGTTGGTTGTTTTCTTAGTACTCTAGTAAAGGAAGAAGATATTTTAATTGTGGATTGGGTTTAAGGCATTGAAATTTCAGAATGTTAATGACAAAGATGCTGTTCTTAAACAAGTGATCCTTATTCAGAAAATGAATAATTCCATTAGTATATTAGGACAGCACCTCTTCCTATGCAGCCTTAAATGATTAAAAAACCCTCCATACGCTAGCATTTATCTAGGGAGAAACCTGATACAGATGTGTACTGGGGTGTAGCTTTTCAGTATACTTTGGCAATGCTTTAAAAATAGAATAGTAAAGACTTGTATCCTCAGCTTTTTTAGATGCATCCATGTGCATCCTGTAATGAAGTATGTATTGCATCCCTTTCTGTGCCTGATAGAAGGAAGAGTTGAGTTATTTACAGCTTCCACCTACCGTCTTGCCTCTGCCCTAGAGGTGTCTTTGCTTTTGCAGTCTCTTTTTCAGGTCCTCATAAGAATAAAAAGCTAAAATTCATCCCAAGTACTATCTACTAGCTGTGTGACTTGAAGGTGGCCATCCTTGAATAATGGAGAGCAGATTTATTAATAAAAAAGCCAAGTTTTGAAAATATCCAAAAGGACACTGACTGAATGCTCAGAGAAGATGAACTTCATACCATTGCTGTCATGACAATCAAGCCAACAATGAAACTATTTCAATAAAATTTGTGCCTATGGTAGCTAAGTAAGAAAGAGTATGTGGCTTTGTGAGGTGATGGAATAAGTAAGGGAAGGGCAGGCTGCTCTTGGGTTTGAGATGAGCCAGTTAATCTGTTTTAAATTAACATACATTTCTTTTCCTTCAAGTCTATTTTCCTGTGTATTCTGTTTTTTCTGCTCTTATTGAGTGTCCTGGTTTAGGGACAAATTTGGAAGGAAACTTCCTAAGGGGTCCCTCTAGAAAGCAGATTCAAGTGGCTCCTCCCCCAGCTGGTTTGGGAAAAGATTTCCATGGAGAAAATTGGAATAAACCTGTTTATTTAATAAGCAAAGTCTTCAGAAGCATAAAAAATGAATAATATAAAACCTCTAGCTGTTCTGAAGAGATGGCAAATTCAGAAAGTCCTTGTCATAGGGTGTAGCTCGGCTCACTCAGTCTCTTATTAGCCCCTCCTGTGCTGGAAAGTGCCATGTCCTGCACCCTGGTGGGCCACAGGTGTGAGCTCCTGGTGTATCTTTGGGTTTTCAGTCCAGAGCAGTTTGAACAGTTCCAAGAAAAAGAAAAGCCACAGTCCAGGGAACTTTTCTGCCTCAGCTAGCTAAAAACTAACTAAAAAACAAGGGAGAGCTCTCTCCCACTGTCTGTGCTGCAGACAACAGTCCATGAGGAAAAAAAAAAAAAGCTGAAGAAGCTCTTATCTCTGTGTTTTGAATACAGCTGCCTCAGACATTATACCAGTTATTTTTTTCCCCCCCGCCCACCCCCCCATCCCCTTTACTCTCAGATCTTAAGGGTACAAAACTGATTTCTGGGCTAAACAGACAAATGGGGATGCAATTCAGCATCATAAAATCACCCTAGGACACTGAGTATGGCCAGTAATTAAAGTTTCTGCTGCAGAACTAATAAACTGATTTTATTCCATGTGATTAATGGGAATGCAGCTATGAAATCACTAACTGAAAAGTTGTCTATGTCTGTTGAGCTTTCACAGAAGCTAGTAGAATACAATCTGAGTGTGCCTTTGAAATGTTAATCAGTTTTTTGAATAAATTGTTAGCACATCCAGATAACTAGGTTCTAGGTGAAAAAGTGCATGAAACCAAATGCAGAATTGAAACTTCATATTACATTACTTGGGTCAGTTTTTGTAGCTTGAAGATTCTACCACAAGCTACCACACTGACTCAATATTTAACTTCAAAAGTCTAGGTAGTGCAAGTAGTTTATTTCATAAAGAGAAACCTGAAATTATGAAGCTGAACTTTTGATTGTAAATATTTAGATAGCAAGATGCTGAAAGGTGAGTTGGCATGTCTGGGGAAGTGTCTGTGACTGTAAACAATCTAAGGAATTAGATAAGGAGCTAGCAATCAGGCAGTGCCCATGAGGGGAAGAAACACCTGGCTGTTTTGAACCTTGTGTGGGCCAGGAAACTGAAATAAACTTGAACCATGTCAGGGTTAATAGGAAGAGATTCATTTGCTTTTTAAGGTTGAAAGCAAGAATTTATTAAATACTTAGCTAATTTAGGGATCACTACTTCTTGAATGTAGATTAAATCTCAGAGCTGCCTAAAGAATGTTTTGGAGCTATGGAGAAGACTTGTCCCTGGACATGAACTGGCGTGAGAGTCCATTGTCAAACAGTTACAGTTCTGTTAATTTAATCATAGCAGAATCAAATCCTCTCTACTAGTTGCTCTGAAATTCTTCATAATGAAGTCCCAGAGCTTGCTTTGGAATTTTGTGTGAGTGCTGTACAAGACACCTACTAAGAGCTTTCTAGTAGTTAAATAAAACTGATTTGTCTAATAAAAGTTGACTTTTAGTGAGTGTTATGTCAAGAATGTATCAAAAAAATTTCTCTCTTGGGGTAAGTCAGAAGCCTTTTGGCAATAGTTGCAGAAAAATGAAAAGTTGTGAGGTAGATACTAAACCTTATCCTTCTTCAGTGCAATTGCCACTGTTTCCTGGGTTAAATTATTGCAAGTTAGCTTCTGAGGCACATCTCAAATAAAACTGTAGCACACAGTAGTACCTCTGGAGAACCTCTAACTAACCATAACTTGCTTCAAGTGGGCTTGATGCAGCTGGCTGAGAGAGAATCAGCACAGGAGTCACTGATTGCATTGTGAATGTTTGCCTTGGGCTGTGCCCTTATAAGGACTAGAGTGTACAAAGCTATCCTCCACCCATGGAAATGATTGATACCTCCTTAAGGGAATGTTAAGTACATGGATCTCCTAAAACGAGGCCGTACTCAGAAATCTTGGTTAAATTTTAAAATTCCTCATTTTATGTGTGCAGCCATAACGAGCACTATTTTAACAGAAAACACATTCATATAAATGGTCCTAAGGAGACAGCAAATTTTGTATGGGCTAAGATAGTGATGACACATCCAACTGGCACTACTGTCAAAATATTTTTTTACAAAGCAGCAAATGATTTTTCAGACTATGAATAAGATCATGAACTCTACATAAATAGCTCCTGATTATCATCCTATTTAAAAAAGATCTTGCCAAGAACTATGATGCATCTTGAAAATATGAGGAGCTAGAATGCTGATGTTCTCACAGAGAACTCAATATAAGGTCCTTCAATAATAAAACCTTTGTCCAAGTTTTATTTGTGACAGCACAGTGTTGCTGTGATTTAATACTGCTGTTGCACATTTTAATTGTTTACGAAGAACTAGATGTGTTCAATTTTTAGATGTTTTAATTATCCTTTTGAGTTTCTAGTGTGTAGATGCTAATATTTAATGTGAAATGCAACAACAAAGGACATCTGATCCAGCTGTGATCCAGCTGAGCCACAACTGCTGCTAGGAAGCAAATAAAATTGAAGATTTTATGCTCATCAAGATGTGATGTGCAAGATTTATCTTCTTACCTTTCTAACCAATAGCTACTATTACTAAGCATATTTATCCTTACTCATGTTTTCTCTTTGAATGGAGAAGGCATTCTTAAGAAATTGCAGTTGCTTTCTGGAGTTTCAAGAAGTTTGACATTTGGAAGCAACAGATACTCCAATCCATAGCTGAGAGATCCAGAGTAGTTAGTGGACTCTGTTCACACTGAGGAAATGTCAGATCCTGTATAGAAGCATGTACAAACATTTCTTTCAATAAAATAAACAGAAAGTAGACTGTTGTTGATGTATTCTTCTATCTTTAACTCCATATAGAATTTCCTTCAGTCATTTCTTCATACATGTGTAAGTCTTGTACTATTCTTTTTGATGATTATAAGCTTTGTAGCATTAACAAAATGAAGTTATAGTCACAACTTTCTGCCTTTAACAGTGAATTTAGACAAAACTGTATATGTGCAACAAAGTGGAGTGCTTTCTATTTCACATTGTCTTTTTAAAAGTCCTTTTTATGCAAGAAAGGTTATACAAACAAATACAGTTACCAAAGATCCAGAAAGTAGCAATGGGTAGATTTCTGTTGGGGAACCATAATATACGAACCCCTTGCATGATAAGATAACAGATACTAATAATTTTGAATTTTAGTGTTGGCAATTGAAAAACACTTTTCTAATGCTGATAAAACAAACTGAAAAATGATTATGCTGCTCAAATGATTTCTTTAAGCAATTTTTTGTTTTGTTTTCCAAAGAAAAAATAACTAAAAAATATCTAACTATATGGGAGTGTGAGCTTCCGTGTTTAGTAGATTATCTTGTTAAAGGGAAAAATTGCCATACTGTGGCCAAATACACTTATCTACATCTGTGACTGTAGTTTTCAAAAGCAGGTTTAACTTTCTGTCTCCTCTTTCATTTTTCTCTGCCTTCCTTTCTCTGTTTTGATCTGTTCTGGATTTTATTCAGAGACTGAGAGCTTTTGTTTATTAAACTTAAGCAGTTAATGGGAGTACTACTGCCCTTAGCAGTATTCTTTTAGTCATTTCCCATTTCTTAGTTGTGTTCTTTATCAAGAAGAATATACATTTTGGTCTTTCAGAAATGGCATGTTTAGAAATCTAACCACTTTCACCTGGATGGTAATGTAATGTAATTAGATGGGAATATTGCAAGTTCTACTAGGGTCTACTTAAAATTTGGTGTTAGGGTTGTTTGGGATTTTTTAATTAAATAAGCACTACTCAGTGTAAAGCTAAGGAGAGAGCGGCCTTTAAAATTACTGCAGTAGAAATACAGATAGATGTATTAGAATTTGAACCTGATACCTACACTTAAGGTGCAGTAAGGTACATACTGTTTTCAAAAAATGGTAAATTTTTTCTTTTGAGACCTTCACTTTTTGGATTTTTGTAAATTGATTTTTTTTTGCTCTGGAGTCAGCAGTACCAGTTGCTGTCAATCTGTTATTACCAGAGAATTTGCTCCATGACCTGTAGAGAATAAACTATTAATTATGATTTTTTTTCTTCCTTTTGTATTTTGGAGGTGGTCTTCCTAAATCCCTTTCTTCTGTGTACCACCTCTCCCTCAACCCTTTGGAAAAGGAAAAGGTAAACTATTTGCCATTTACAAGGTAAAGCCATTAGTGCCTCTGAAGCAGTATAGCTGCTCTGGTAATGGCAAATTGATTATATTGTATTGCTTGACAATCCCATTGGAGCTGGCTGATTGTGCTGTTTAGATTATAGTTTAGCTTAAGGTGTTTTCTAGCAAGTGCATATCAAAATCTAAATATAAGGTTTCTTTTTATTGTCAGTATTCATTTTAATATCACTCTAAGCAAAATCTGTACTTAATGAAGTAGAAATTCTGCATTTTATGTATATGAAGAATTCTCATGTCTCTTGTCCTAGTGAGTGAATGCATGGTTTAGCACTTGTCTGAAATAATACAGTTTCATGGGGCTATGTGTATTTACTCTTGGTTATATTTCAGCTGTTACAGGAAGATTAACAAGTCTTGGTTACAAAAGATTAACAATAAAGCTTGATTCAGTACATGTGAACAATGCTGATTTTATTTTTCTCTTTTATTAATTTAGTTTGGTTTTCTGTTTAGTTATTCTAAGAGTAGTTTAGTAACTCTCTGTAAACTACTTCATCAAATACTTTGTCAGTGTGTAACATTGCTGTTTACACCATCAGCTTCCACTTTCATATATTGGCTTTGCATGGAATATGAGGGCTCTGATAAACTCTTGAACTATCCTAGCAAGTAGATAAGACCTTCAGTATCTGGGAAGTGACGGTAGCTAAGCATGGTTTCAAGTAATTTATAGAAGTTTAGGGCAAAACTTCCTTCCAGAATTGTAGTTTGGATAAGTAAAACTCTCATATGTGGTTCAGTGTAGTGCGTGCGTGTAGTCCCAGGCAGTGAATCGTGCTGTTTGTCTTCTTTAAAGTTTGTAGCTAACTTGGGACTAGCTTTTAAACAGCTGTTCTGTGCATTAGCAGAGTGTCTTCTGGAGCCTACAGAAGAAGTACAGCTTTATATGGTCCAACTGAAACATTAAAAAAAACCCCAAACATAAACACCCACAAAACGTGTTGCTTTTGTTATTGCATTTTATTAGAGAGTGCATTGAGGTAGAAGTGCATTTTCTAGGTCACACTTTTTGAGATTTACAATATTATGGTTACAGAACTTTTGATATTTTTCTGGAACTTCTTTTTTCTGATTTATGCAGGAATGTTTTAATCGTAAACACATATAAAAAAATTTATGAAGTGTGATGGTTGTGTTTGTATTGTAATACTGTCCTGTCATAATTAAGTGTCAGGCTGTATTTATTTTTAAATTTTTCTCTTTAAAAACTTTAGGTTAATAAAATCTGAAATATATTGCTTAAAATATTCTTCCTCTCTTTAAAGGATACCTTGATTGTGTGGTCTGAAGCTGAAAATTATGATTTGGCACTTAGCTTTCAAGAAAAAGCAGGTTGTGATGAAATATGGGAAAAAATATGTCAGGTAAGTTTGATAAATGTAAGATTGAGACAACCTAATTCATCTAAATGTTTGTGTTCAAAACTTGTAGTCTGTTTTTAATTTGAACAACAGTGGATCGAAAGTAAAAACTACAGTTTTAGCCAGCTCTCCCAAATTTTGCATTTTTAAATTTGAAAACTTTCTCCTTCCTCCAGAAATTTAATACAAATCTAATCTAAGTTTTGGGTATTTTTTAGAACATTTTCAGGTCTTTTTACTCAAGATAACTTTTTAGGTCTATTTTGCCCAAGGAAGGGTAGCTGAAAATGAGTGCTTAAAAAGTTGCCCGATAATTAATGTCATAATTAACTTTTTTCACAGTAGCCATAAATGGAAAGATTACCTATGAAGTTTTATTGTAGAGAGAGGAATATATGTGAGCTCTTAGTTTTATAATGTATTTCTTATAGAATATACTGCAGTATTTTAATTTTATATATGGTGTATATAGTAATACCATATTTTATTTACATTTCTCTTTGTACATTTCTAATTCTTCTGTTTCAGGTGAGGGGAATATTGAGTTTCTCTCAGAACTTTTTTCCATGCAAATGTTTCCAGCCTATGAAAGATTGATCTCATAGTAGGAGATAGTTGCATCCCTGTATCATCACCTTAAAGACAATATTTTAAGAAATCTAACAATATATAGGTAGCATGTATTTATTTTAACATACATTTTACCACTACAACCAGGTCACTGAACCAGGTCACTGAATTAGTGTTGTTTGTGAATAATATTTGTTCAGGTATTAACTATTTGTTCAGTATTAACTATTGATCCAAATATATTCACTGATGTTAGTTCACTTTCTCAGTTCTTGATTGGGTTTTTCTTCCCTTCTGAGCATTACAACTTCTCATAATTCTGTGCTGCATTATGCGGGATTTCTCTAAGTTACTCTAAATCTCTCTCTGCACTCTCTTTCTGTTCTTAACAAACATCTAGCTCTCCCCACTCTGTGTTTTGAAGTTTGTTCGTAGTGATCTCAGAAACAAAGCATAAGAAATCTGGTTTCACAATTACATTGTGTATAGATTATTCCTTTTTTTTAAGAATGAGTCTTTTCAGCAGTTTACGACTTACGTAAATAAGTACAGAAACATTTCCAAGAACCTTAGCAGTCAATGTCCCAAAAGCTAGGGACAGAAACAAAGTGGGGAAAGGGGGAAGTTTTGTTTGTAGGAAACACCCAGATAAGAAGCCCAGTTTCTTCACCCTCATGTAAAGATCTAATATTTTTGTAGGAAAGCAGTGTCTTTACATCCTGTTTTGAGGCCATGCTATTGTAATTGTGTCTAGTGTACTTTATAGATCTTAAGCTTCCTCAGTCATTAGAACTTCTAAAAGGAAAGCTTTGATACCATTTATAAAGTGGTTGCTGCTGTATAAGCAGAACAATATATGGAGTTTAACAGCATTCTGACTATAGGCTTTCTGTTATAATTGAAGTATTATTTTTCCCACGGTTTTTTTGCTGATTTTCAAGATTAAAAACAGCAACACCTTATACTGTTCTGCACAGCAGTGCTTCTCTGAATTTGATACATCACACTCCAAGGAGATGCTAAAATTAGGATGTCATAAAAGCTGATCCACTCTGGTGCCCAAGCATCTGTGCATTTTTTTACTAATTTATACTTTTCACAGTTTCCTCATACCTCTGGACAGATCTTTGCAAGTCCTGTGCGTTACTTTTATGACAGTCAGTTTTCCACTATCCTTTTGTCAGTGTTGGTTTGAGCTTTTTTGTTCTTAAGAGGGGATTTGGTGTCTCTTGTTGCGTATTCAGAAAGTGCACAGTAACAGATTTTGACTTGCAGCTCTCCAGAACTGAAAATAACAGATAAATTAGCAGCACTGTCCTCTCTTCTCTTTTTGAGATAGTGGAAGTTTTGAAAAGCATCAAGAGCAGTTAATAGCCTATGGATAAATGTTTAAGGCTATCACTAGAATAATGTAATACTGATTTGCATTTGAAAATCTGTCTGGTTTTATTTGAAGTACTCAGAAAATGGAGGTTTTTTTCCTTATTCTTCCTCCCATTTTTAGAAAATAAATAAATGTCTAATGTAGAAACAGTTCTATAAAACTTTCTATTTGAAGAAATCTTCTTATTATCTCTTTTACTTTCCAAACTCAGTATCAGACTAGATTTGCATTTCTGTTTTGCCCATACAAAGAAAATATTTGTGATACTTAAATGGTATTTTTAAAAGCATTCAAGCAACAGTAAAATTAAACTCCGCTTTTTGACACATCTTATTTTGCAGGTTCAAGGCAAAGACCCTTCTGTTGATATTACTCAGGATCTTGTTGATGAGTCTGAGGAGGAACGCTTTGATGATATGTCATCACCAGGTCTAGAATTGCCATCCTGTGAACTCAGCCGACTAGAAGAAATCGCAGAACTTGTGGCATCTTCACTGCCTTCACCGTTGCGTCGTGAGAAACTCGCACTAGCACTGGAAAATGAGGGTTATATTAAGAAGCTCTTAGAAATTTTTCATGTGTGCGAAGACTTGGAGAACATTGAAGGACTACACCACTTATACGAAATTATTAAGGGAATTTTCCTTTTGAACAGAACTGCACTTTTTGAAGTCATGTTTTCCGAGGAATGTATAATGGATGTAATTGGATGCCTAGAGTATGATCCGTCTTTATCACAGTCACGGAAACACAGGGAATTTCTAACTAAAACAGCAAAATTTAAAGAGGTGATACCTATATCTGATCCAGAGCTGAAGCAAAAAATACATCAGACATACAGAGTACAATATATTCAAGATATGGTCCTACCCACTCCCTCAGTTTTTGAGGAAAATATGCTATCAACACTTCATTCTTTCATCTTTTTTAATAAAGTGGAAATAGTTGGGATGTTACAGGTAAGTTTCAAAAATACATAATCTTACTTGTGGTTGGGCAAGAAAGTCAGGTGATTATTGCTGGAAAGATTGAGATGCTTCAGTGGATTCTTCACTTCTGTGATTCTGTAAGTGATTGTGGAGTGTGACAGAAAAGGCATGGATTTGAGTACTGAGTTTTCAAATACATGTTCTTGGACTACATTCTCTGTAACTGATTTAAATAGAGCAAACGTGTGGAATGTTGAATGAGGTTCTTTGGAATGAACAGTACTGTTTGCACTTTGAATCTTTGATTTTAATAGGAGTTTTGAGAGTTGCTGTTTTTAGGATTTTTTAGTCAGTAGACTTAGGGATATCTTTTGTCTTGTTACCATGAAAAAAATCACTTTGCATAAACTTCACAATATAAACTCCTACCATGATGTAGCTGTTGCTAATTTTGAAGTAAAATTAAATTAGCAGTTTGGAAAGTACAGATTAAAACCATAAGACCATTTTAGATGCTTGAATTTTTCTTAGTTTGTCTGCATAAATCCCTAAATACCAGTGCTTGGAATTACCAGTTTTTCATGAAATATGTCTTACTGCAAATGTAAAGAGATTATTTGATGCTTTACGTACTTTACCAATGTTTTAGGTTTTCTGCACCTACCCATGAACTTTCTTAATGGTTAGAAGTTGGTGGTACATCTCTGTATGGGGTGCTTTCAGCTAACTCAGCAAAGTGTTAACAGCACGTGCATTTTGGTTTGTAGAAGTTAATTATCATTATCTTATTTGTCCCAGAGTTTAATAAATTAATAGTCACTGTCTTTGTAGGGGCTGTCTGATCCGAAGAAATGGACCAAGTGTTAGATTTACTGATTACTTTAATCATATTTATTTTCAGTTTGACTCTAAGGATGTACCCTGTATAATTTCATGGAAAATATATAGCAAAGGAGAGTGAAAATTCCTTTTGCAAGCTCCTAGAGCAAATAATTGTCAAAACTAGGCCTCACAACTTTTCCTCCATCACACTCAGTTATCAGAATACTGGTAATACTGATATTAGTTAACCCACTCTCTTGGAGCTTTAATCTGTCAGATGAAACACCTTGGGCATCTTCAGTAGTACTAGGTCTCCGCTTATACCTAGGCGAACCGAACTGTTCATGTCTGTACGTATGTCCTTGATAAACAAAGTCACAGTTGCTTATCTAAAACAGTCAGAAGCCCTTAATGCTTTTGGAGTTGCCAATTTGAAGAAGTTTACAAGTTTGAGAGAATGTTGGAAAAGATTCAGTTAAAGGGTCTCAACTGGAGCAACCATTATGACTGTTGTCTCAAAAATGTCTTATCCTCTTGGCAAGGGTTGCTAAAAGCAAATTTATGGAGATTATACATTTTGACTTGAGGAAGAGGAGGGGAAGAGTTTTTCAGGCGTGTCTTGGTGACTGCTGATTCTGAGACGCTTCTTTAGCTTCAAAAAAGAAACTGCGCAGAAAAGGAAAAGGAGGACCTGATCCTGCACAATCATTAAGGGTGTGCTTGCCAGATGACCCCAGATAACGTTATTGAGGACTAGAGACTGATGAGTTTCCTTTTTTCTATCTCTTTCAACTTGTGTTAGGTTAATAGATGTAGGGTACATTTAAATTAGAATATCAAAGTTTTGTGTTGTTGCCAGACTTGTTAGTTGCAGTTTACGGTTGAAATAAAGGCTCAGATCTGATTTTGCTTTGTTGTGTGACAGCAGATTTTTGAACGTTATCTTCACTGCTGTTCTCTATGGTTGAAAATAAAGTATACTTTATGTATGTTGGAGCCAGAAGAATTAACATTGCATTTCAAAGTTAGATAGGCATTTGGATTTGTTCAGGTGCTTTCCACAGCTTTGAGGAGCCCAGAATGAGAACACAAGAAAGGTAGTACACCCTGTGCTATACTGCATTTCCTGGTACTTTCACAGTGCACCTCTCTAGCAAGGAGGCAGAACTCCCTGAGTTTATAAGTAAGAATCTCTCAG